>NW_028301040.1:912500-970000 GCF_049000335.1 Polistes dominula
TTTAGTCTTCTGTTAACTTGTTTTTATGTAAATCAATGTTACATTGAACAGCTTTTCTTAACCACTGAAATGGATAATAGTAAAAAGTGCATATTTAACATGTAATGCTTTAAGAATTGAAACAACACAATGGCACTAAAGTGGCAACTGAAAAAATAAACAGCGTATACGGTGAAGGATTGATAACTGATTTTTGATATCACTGTATAAATGAGGATTAAGTTTAGTCTTCTGTCAACATTTTTATGTAAGTCAATGTTACATTGAACAGCTCTTCTTAACCACTGAAATGGATAATAGTAAAAAGTGCATATTCGACATGTAATGCTTTAAGAATTGAAACAAGACAATGGCACTAAAGTGGCAACTGAACAAATAAACAGTGTATACGGTGAAGGATTGATAACTGATAAAGCAGTTAGAAATTGGTTTGTAAAATTTCGTTCTAAAAATACAACCTTAAAAGATGAACCGAGTGCAGGATGTCTTTCCAACTTTGACGAACCTATTAAAGGTAACATTGGAGTAAAATCCAATAGATACGTTGAACAATTGTAAAGTGTGCAAAAAAAAAAAAAACACTATAAAAGGTGTCGTGCAGTTATCAGTGACAGAAACAAACACCATTCTTTGTCTCATAAAAAATGAAAGTTATTTATGACTCGATCTAATACAATTATATATATATATATATAACATATTGATAAATAAATAATAATAATTATATCGTTTGCAATAAAACGTATAATAATAAAATAAAAGTATAATAATTATAAAATATTTTTGTTTAATCACACCGAAATAATCATTACAATAATTATATTATAAATTAAAAAAAAAAAAAAAGAAATTGTCAATAATAAATAATAATAAAAATTATATTATATTATATTATATTATAACGAAATAAATGAATTAATACAAATGAACTAATAATAATTAAAATTGACTGTACAAAATTACAACAACAACAAATGTATAATACCACAAATAATGAAGAGTATGGAAATGGTTCGATTACGAATTATTTATTCCATTGCATTATTATTACTGCATTCCACTTAGTAAGCAATATAATCAAGAAAACAAAGTTTTTCAAGTAGAAGTGGTAAGAGGAGGAGTAGGGTGATAATGGTAGTGGTGGTGGGAGGGTGGGTGAGTGAGTAGTGGGGATAACTCGAATTGATAAGGAAAAGAAGAACCAGTAAAAAAGGAAGAAGATAAGGATTTCGATGCAATAAGAAAAGTACTTGAAGTGATGATATTATGTATATAATATGCTTGTGAAGAAAGATTAAGAAAGAGAGAGAGAGAGAGAGTGAGAGAGTGAGAGAGTGAGAGAGAAAGAGTTAAAAAATAAAAAACAAGAAGAAGAAGAAGAAGAAGCAAAAAAAAAAGAAAAAAATATATATAAAAAAAAAGAATGAAAGAGCGAGATAAAATATAACGAAGCTCACAATCGAGTAAATGGAAACACTATAATATCGTGATATTCCGTCGCGGGATAAAAACGAGAATAGACGGATCATTGTCGTTGGTTGTTGGTTGGTTGTTAATCGAACAAAACATAAAATATACAATTTTGATCATTTTCAAAGTGTGTGTGTGTTCTTTTTTTTAAAAAGCTTACAATTCAACAAGAACAAAAACCATACTGTGTTCAATAATTATTACATTTAATCAACAAAAAGAGAGAGAGAAAGAGATAGAAAGAGGAAAAGAAAATTACGTCAAACTTTCGTACAAAAACTCGGTTCGTTCATTGGGAATATCGAGTGATGCAATATTAGAAAGATTAATTAATTAATGAACAAAATTGGAACATTGAAAGACGACGGGATGTTTGATACGATTTAAAAGATAACAAGAAAGAAAGAAAAAATAGAAAGAGACAAATAATAAGGGAGGAATTGTCTCTTATTTGTATTCACCAACCTACCCCAATCATCCCCCCTGTTTGTCATCGAGTACGTATATCTTTTTATCTGATTTATATTTAGATTTATTTATTATGAAGATACTTCTTTTTCTTTTTTTTTTTCCTTTTCAAAACATCGTTTGTTTTTACGTATATTATTTGTTAAACGAAATTTTTTTACGTTCATTTATTTTATTTTATTTTATTTTATTTTATTTTATTTTATTTTATTTTATTTTACTCTTATCTTCTTTTATATAATATATTATTAGATATATTTTATATTATCACTTAATTATATTACTTTTTTTTTTCTGTTAATATATGTGCCCATTATTATGAAAATGATTTAAGTCATGTAATTAACTCTTGTTTCGAGATATTTCAAGATTTTTATTTGAACGTTATATAAAATCTATGTAATATTGAAAAAAAAAAAAAAAAAAAACAAACAAACAAACATTATCTTCTGACGATTCATTTTTGACAATATATCGTTTTCTAATTACATTCGAATTTATTTAATTTAAAATAATGTCATGTAAATTAATTGATAAACTCATTTTTTTTTTTTTTTTTTTTAATTTTGACTCAGACCACTTTCATAATTAATGAGCACATATTTGATCACTTTTACTGTCATCTATTATCAAATAGATGAATTTTTAATGTTTTTTTTTGTTTTCTATCGTAATATTTGCGTGTACGTGAGGGGGTAAGTGGGTAAGTGGGTGGATGTACGTACGATATTGAGATATCTGTTTCCATTGAAAAAAAAAAAAAAAAAAGAAAAGAAAAAATAAAATTGCATAAAATATGTAATACCTTCGAATTAAATCTTATCTGACGTTAAGACAGGTATTTCCCCATTTGATCTATTTGTTTTTCGTCAGTTTACTATCGTTTGCATACGTAACAATTCTAACATATGCATAGAACGTATCCAAGTTACTACAGGTGCATGCGGTTAAATATAAAATATAATTGTGTGTGTGTGTGTGTGTTTGTGTTTGTGTGTTTGTGTGTATATGCATGTTTTTTTATTTTTATCTGCAAGTCTCGTGTTCTTTACTTTCAAGATTCCAATTTATTTTCCTTTTATTTCGAGAAAGAAAGAAAACAGGAGAAAGAGAAAGAGAAAGAGAGAGAGAGAGAGAGAGAAAAAAAGTTGAGAAAAAGAACAAAAAAAGTGAAACTTTGTATAATTAACTTCATCAATTTTTTCATTAACAAATATTAAATATATAAGAAATGAGTTACTACGAGTTAATTTCAACAAAAAAAAAAAAAAAAAAAAAAAAAAAAAAAAAAAAAAAAAAAGGATGGACAAAGTTTTTGTAATTAAAATTTGCGGTGATGATTTCATGTCGTTTCGCATATTTCTTTCTGTTTTTTTTAATTTTTTTTTTTTTTTTAAATATGAGAGACATCATCTCATTTCACCGTTGGCTGTTTTAACAAAATTTTCTCAACGAACGTTTGCGACTGACGTTAAATCGATATAAAGAGAATCACCTTTACCTTGATGATGATCTTTGCTAAGACGTTGCCACTAAAAATTAGTATTCTATAATAAGTTTTGTTCTTCTTTTAATATTAAGAAAAGAGAAAAGAAAAGAGAGAGAGAGAGAGAGAGAGGGAAACATATAAGAGGAAAAGTTTCTTTTTTCTTTTTTTTTTTTTTTTTTTGCAAAAGTAAGGAAAATATCGAAGACTACGTTTTAAAATATAATTTACATTATTTTCCATAATCGTTTTGCAATACGATTTTCTCGAAACGTTATTTCGTTGAAACACACGACTTATACTATAAACATTTCCATTTAAATATTATTTATAACTTCAACTTTTTTTTTAACTAACTTATAAATAATCTTTGTTTTTTTTTTCTTGTACCATATCCATTTTATTCTAAATGTTTTTCTAAACAAAAAAGATAATAGAAATAATATACAAAATTTGCATATTTTTTTTTATTTTTCAATATAATTGTGTGGCATTTCATTTTTTTATACGATTTTATTTAAATTAATTTATAAAAGAAGAAATGGTAAGTTAGTGTATCATTAAAAAATACAATATTATAAATTCTGTCCAATCAATATTGTTTTTTTTTTTTTATATATAATATTATTTAGAAATATTAATATTATTACTACTACTATTACTACTACTATTCGAATTTTATATATCGATTGTTTTAATAATAATATTAAATATATAATAAATATAATATAATAATATTATTATAATAATTATAATAATATATAATTAATATATAATAAAATAATATAATAATATTAACTAATATATTAATATATATATATATCATATTTATTATATTATTATATTAAAACCGTGGATAAAATTCGAATAGTTTTTTATTATTTATAAATAATAATCTTTCTTATATTCTTCACTCTTCCTTATACGTTTTGTTTCCTTTTATTTTTTTCTATTTTTTTTTTGGTCTTTTTTCTGTTTTATTGTATATAGATAATCAACGAATGAGATAATTTGAAATATCTGTGATATAAAATACAAAATGACGTTGAGACAATAATGCTTTTATATGCAAACAGGAAAAATCTTTATTCTATTTATGCAATTAAAAAAAAAAAAAAAAAAAAAAAAAAAGACAACTCGTTTATACTCCAGGACGTTAATTAACATCTTACATAATATTTAATCGCAAACATAGATTATGTGATATTTACTAGTTAACGCGATAATGCCATTTTAATTATGCGATCGTTATGACAGAACAAAAATATTTAAAAAAGAACCCAAATTTAGAAAATTTTATATAATATATATATATATATATACAGTGGGTGTAGAAAGTATTTGTACACCGATCAATTTGAAATAAAATGTTGTGAAATTGTAGTTTATTAATTAATTTTGTATAAATAACGAATATGTACAGATTTTTGAAAGTTTTTACAATACATATAATGAAATGAAAAATCATTCTTTTTTTTTTTTTTTTTTGAATAAATTAAAAAATTGACAAGTAAAACAAAATAATCGGCAGAAACATAGGAGCTTTAAGTATTCGTACAATTCTCATTTGGAATTATTTGCAAAAGAGTTTGTTTGTAAGACTTTGTTGATAATGTAAAAACATTAGGTAATTTTTTTAATTATAATTGACCCTCGTCACTATGTCTATAAATGTTATTGGCATCAATTGAACGAAAAATTTTGAAAGATTGAAAATTATTTTTGGAAAATTGAACAAAAACGTGTGGAAACAACTATAGAAGAAAGATAAAAGAATGTAGATACATACATATATATATATATATAAAATGAAATTGAATCGATAAAGTTATCATAGAATCGTGTGAAATAAAACGAGAAAATTGTACGTTCAAAATTTATATATATATATATTTATTTTTATTAGTTTTCTATTACGATCAATAAAACAGTTTCATAGAAAATTTTCAACAACAGCTGTGCAGGTGAATTCGTAAAACGAAAAATGAAAGAAAGAAAGTAAAATAAAAATAAATAAATAAAAAAATAAAGAAAGTATTAGTGAAAAAAAAGAAATGAGATAACGAAATTTTTCATACAAAAAAAAAAAAAAATGATTGTAAAATACGTCCAAGTGCGTATTTTCCCTTGGAAAATATTGTTTTCTCGAGCGTTCAAGAAAATCAGGGATTGTCTTGACGGATGTTTCAAAAACCCTTTAGAGAAGAAAAATAAACAAGGAACTTGAAAAGGGTAAGCTTTACGAAATGAGTAAATGTGTAATTTTTAAAATGAGTCGAAAAAGTATGGAAAAAAAAAAAACACTAAAAATGAAAATTAAAAATTATCAGTCGGGTTTTTTTTACGATAGCAAACATTTTTATGATTTCAAATGCAAAAATTTGATTAGCGATAATTATTATCAGTTACATAGTCTAAATAATAAGAAAATGTTTCGTCTTAGAAACGATAGTTATCATTTTGAACGTTCCATTTACAAATATAATTTATGTAATTCTTGTTTTTGTTTTTTTTGTTTTTTTTTTTTTGTGTTTTCAACTAAACTCCCGTTTATTTATCACTTTATCATTAGTATTATTTTCAAAAGATGCCCAAAAAGAAAAGAAAAAACAGGAATATTAATTATTTTTTTTTTTTTTTTGAAATAAAAGATAAATATTTGAAACGGAAATAATTGTACTTTGTTCTAATTTGAAAATAATCGGGAGAAAAAAAGAAAGATAAAATAACGAATACAAATTGATATTATCTTTCTACGATTGACATTATCTAACGGAGAAAAACGTATAGACACAAAAATTTGACAATTGTGCTAAATAATATTTCACCTAAAATTTCATTAATTATCTTCTCGTAAATTTATTATTCTTAATTATAATTGAAATCATCGTAATGATCAAAATTCATCAATAACTTATTCAAAACAAATTCTAATACCAATATATTTCTAATCTTCTTTTGTTTTGTAGCTTTGTTACGTTATTTCGAATGAATTTCGAATGATATCTATGAATTTATTTAAAGATTAATAAAAAAAACAAAAATTTGTTTGTCGTATAAAATATTATATGACGTAAATATAAATGAAAAAAAAAAAAACAAACAAAAAAAAAAAGAGTCAATGTTATTATTAACATCATCAGAATTCTGATGAAATATTACGCGCGAGTTAATATTTTTAAAAATAATAAATACATTTAAACAACACATATATACTTAAGAATTTATGTTTATGGTACAAATGTACAAATTATTGCGTCTGAAGGAACTTTGCCATTTTTTATCGTTTAATCTTAATCTTCTAGATAATGTCAAAGATCTTGGTATTCGAAGTCAAGACCTAATGAGATATTCTCTTAAAAATAATGATTTAATCTTTGATCTCAAAAATATTTATATTTTTATTATTTATTATTAATATTATTATTATTATTATTATTATTATTATTATTATACTTTTCTCATCATCTTCTTCTTCTTCTTCTTCTTCTTACGAATATTCAAACAATTTTTAATCAAATTCATTAAAAATATACGTCGTTTTTAGCAAAACATGATATTTAAATACTTTCCAAGTTAACTTCATACCATTTCATGAATCTTTAGAATATTTTACATAGAAAATATTTATCTTTTTATACACGAGATTTATCTTGCAATTCGTGTGTGTGTGTGTGTGTGTGTGTGTGTGTGTATATTACGTTTAAAATAATTTTACAAGATATTATTGACGCAATTAAAAATTATATTATGAAAAAGTCGGATATTCTTGTGAATAAATTTTATTTAAAATAAAAAAAAAAAATAGAAAATTAAATAAATAAATAAATAAATAAAAAATAAAAAATAAAATCGATAACAAATATCAACGAGGTTTATCGCGCGAATTTCTTGAAATTAATCTTACCGATATCATCGATCGATGTGATTGCAATTTTTTCTAACAATTGACAACGATTTTATTCATTCTTCTATTTATTTGAAAAAAAAAAGAATAATTTTTTTCTAAAAAAAAAAAAAAAAAAAAAAACTGTCAACGCGCAAGAATTGCAAAATTTGTTCAAATCTTTCGGATTTTTGTGGTTTTTGTGGGTTTTCATTCTTCGATCACATTTGCAAATAAATTTTGCGTCGTTGCTATCGATTTCCGTCTGGAATTGGGACAATCGGGGTCTCTCTCTTTCTCTCTCTTTCTCTCTCTCTCTCTCTCTCTCTCTCTTTCGAAAGAGAGTGAGAGACAACATTTAACAGCCTTACACCAAGTGCATCCTATCTTCGAATAGGAGGATAAAAGGATATAAACTTTGGAAAAATAAATACTTGAGAGATTTCGATAAGAAATAAGGAAACGAATTTTTAATTTATTTGTTTTTTTTTTTTATTTTTTTTTTTTTACGGTTGTTTCTTGTTACGAAAAATTAAAGTTCGAAATTGAAGAAGAACAAGAAAACAAAGGCAGAAAACTGTGCGGTGCGTGAATTGTTTTATTTTCATTATTCAAGGTTAATTAAGAAAGCGATTAAAACGTGAAAGAACGAATATTTATTAATTATATATTTTGCAATAGTTTTTATTATTTGCAAAAATGTCACAAACAAATTTTCTCTTTTTTTTTTTTTTTTTTTAAATTCCTCTTCAACGCGAAAAAAATAATAATAAAACGCATAAATATTATTTGTTTTTCCCCATTGGAATTTTCGCAATGAAAAATGACAAATATTCATTTTATGAATAATAACAGAACGAAAGTTATATTATCTTGTTATAATGTAATTTGTTTTTCGCTCGTAATTAATTATCAGCGCAATCTTTCATTTCCATGATACTCTTCTTTACCGACTGATAAGTCAACACTTTGCCGTCCGCACATTTCTCGAGTCGCCGTGGCGCTGTCGTCGGCGAGATTCACGTTGAATGAAAATAAGTCACGCGGCAAGCATAGTGTTAAATATCCAGAAAAATACTAAAGTAACCGTAGTGTGTTCTACATTATCGATCAACGATATTAAAAATAACTTACTTATCGATTAATCAAAGAATCGCTGTATTATTTGTTTTTAATGTCTCTCGTTAATGTTGTTGTTCTTAAAGTCAAGATTAGGTTAGGTTAATTTAAAGTTTAGATATTTTATCTTTAATCGTGAGGAAACGTCACCAAATGTTTAAATACTTGTGTGCAATAAACGTTCTTTGTAGTATTATCGAATATAATTATTATTGTTATCATATGAAATAATAATAATAATAATAATAATAATAGTAAAGATAACAATACCAAAAGTCGTTCTACATGTTATTATATGTTCGTCATTTGAAAAAATATTATTGAGCGTTAGTAACATTATTTTGTGTAACAATCTGTTAAAACAATACTATCAACATGGTTGAGAAAAATGTTTGGGAATCAGGGCCAAGTGTATATAATTACACTGAGGTTTGTTTGTTTAAATAATAAAATTCATTAGTATCATTTATTATAATTACACAATTCTTATATATATTACATTTATATTATTATTCTTGTAATCTATGATTTATTAATATAAACTGTGTTATTTATTAGATGTATGTAACAATAGATTTTCTTTGATCTTTTAGGCCAATGAAAGAACACCATTATTACAAAATACTCAAAGCAACATGGCAGAAAGGAATGTTGGAATTTCTCAAGAAACCCTTGTCTCCCAAGCTGGTCAATCGATCAAAGCGAAGAGATTTTTTCAATACATCGCAAGTTTGGCTGCAACATTAGGAGCAGTAGCAGCAGGAATGATGTTAGCATGGACCTCGCCAGCTGGTAAGGGCGGTGTCAAATTATCACAAGTATATAATATTTCTATTAACGAAGAAGAATTCTCATGGATTGGAGCATTAGCACCGTTTGGTGCTGCAGTAGCATGTATACCAATTGGTATTCTAACAGATATAATTGGCAGAAAAAATTCAATGTTAATGCTTGTAGTTCCTTTTACAATTGGTTGGTTGCTCATAATATTTGCAAATTCCGTAGCTATGTTTTATGTTGGAAGGTTCATTACAGGTTTCAGTGGTGGTGCCTTTTGTGTAACAGCTCCTATGTATACGGCAGAAATAAGTGAAAGTGAAATTCGGGGAAGTACAGGTTCATATTTTCAATTGCTTCTGACAGTTGGTATTTTATTAGTATATCTTTTAGGTACCTGTGTAGATATGTTTGTATTATCCATTATTTCTGCAATTGTACCATTAATCTTTGCCGTAGTATTCTTCTTTATGCCAGAAACACCAACATATTATTTAATGAAAGGAAATGAAAGTGCTGCTAGAGCAAGTTATATTCGACTTCGTGGATCACATTATAATGTAGAACCGGAATTAAGTATACAGAAAGAAACGCTGGAGCAATCTAGTAAAAATAAGACATCTTTCTTTGCTGCATTGAGATCGAAGGCTTGTAAGAAAGCTATTATAATATCATATGGTCTGATGTTATTTCAACAATTAAGCGGTGTAAATGCAGTTATATTTTATGTTGGTTCTATATTTGAGGAGGCAGGTGGTGATCTTGATCCAAATGTAGCTAGTATCATAGTAGGCGTAATGCAAGTAGGTGCAGTATTTGTTAGCACGTTGGTAGTTGACCGTTTAGGTAGGAGATTATTACTTATGATATCTATCGTTGCTATGTGTACATGCACCTTTTTACTTGGTATTTACTTCTTCCTATCTCAAGAACAAGGTGTAACTGGCATAGGCTGGTTACCGCTCCTTTCTGTTTGCGTTTTTATCATTTTATTTTCACTTGGATTTGGTCCTCTACCATGGATGATGATTAGTGAACTTTTTGCTCCAGAGATTAAAGGTATCGCTGGTAGTAGTGCTTGTTTATTGAATTGGTTAATGGCATTTATTGTTACCAAAGTTTATGCTAATTTAAATAATGTTTTAGAATCCTATGGTACATTTTGGTTATTTTCAGTAATTTGTGCTATAGGTATTGCCTTTGTTATTATTTTGGTACCGGAAACTAAAGGAAAAAGTTTAGAACAAATTCAAGAAGAATTAAACACTTAGTTAGATTATTAGAAGAAATCTCTAGCATCTATAAACATGTAAAATACATTGTAATATAAGACATTAAACATTTTCATATTGCAAGACTGATTCTTTTATAAATATTCAAAGTCTGTAATATGTTATTACATATAATATATATTTATATAATGTTATTTATATTAAGAGACATATATATATATATTTTATAAACTATTTCAAATCATTCGGTTAGATATATAAAATATGTTATATAATGCAATCTTTTATTCGAAATTTTACAATGTATATTGTTATCATTACACACACACATACACACACACACACACACACAAAATGGTAATTAAAATTAAAAAACAATTTAATTTAAATTTAATGTTTACTAATATTAATATAAGTAAATATGCATAAGAATAATATTTTATTGTACGGTATCAAATAAATGAAGCAAAAATTAATAAATTGTAGCAAAAATTTATTAACACACTAAATATGAATAATTAAAATATTTTTGTTCAATAAACAAAAAAAATATCGAATGTTAAATTGTTATATTATAATTAACAATTCTATATTTTGATGGATAATTAAACGAAAATGGGAAAGAATGAGATCATGTTAATATTTACGTAATCGCATTATAATAATATTTCAAGAATTATTCACATAACAGCATACATTTCAAGATAAATGTAAATTATGGGTAATAATAATAATAATTTTTATATAAATAAATAAAACCGTTTGTTTTATTATGATATTTATAACATTTCAAAAACCTAATATAAGAAATAATTAAAAGAAAGAATACAAATAAAATACACATATTCCTATTAAATGTCTATTTAACGTAAGTTATGTATGTGCTTGTACATAAATACTTTATATTAATGTATATATATACTATACAAGTTAATATATATTGTTTATGAAAATATGTGTTCATGTATATACAAATGTCTTTGGGTGCTAACGTTTATATAATCCAAATTTTTTTTATAAATTCATGTATATATATATATATATACATGTATTCGTAACTTCAAGTTCAGTTATGTTTACAATGTTAGTAATGCAATGAATTATACGATTTAAATTTGAAACGTAACGAAGCAGTTTAGTTTGAAATTATTACGATAGAAAGATTCATTTACGATTTAATATCTGCGAAGATTAATTCTTTATTATTATTATTTTTTTTTTAAATTATTTATAAATATAATAATAGAAAAATAATAAAAGGTTGGTGCCAAAGATCCTGACAATAAATGGTATTCATTTAAAAGGTACGTACAATTAAACGAAATTTTTCAATGAAACTTTAAACTTATTCATTAGTGATAAAAATATTGAACAAAAAAAATTAATTAATTAATTAATTAATTGATTGATTAATTATCGATATCCTTTAATTGTAATTTCTATTCATATAACATGAACAATATGATTAAAACACATCACTAACGAGAAGAGAGCCAAGTTAAAAGGACACAGATTTTTCTTTTGTTTAATTCTACCCCATTAGAACTATACAGTATGGCAATAGAAAAATCCAACAATACTTAATTATTTTAAATAAAAGGAAATAAGAAATTGAACATTGATTTTTATATACCAATTCGTTTCACGTTAAATGACAAAATAATATTTTATAGTTAAATTTAAAAAAAAATCAACTCACATCCTATCAGCTTGGCTACTTTTTTGTAAAATATGAAACTTTACAAGGTTTAAACATTTAATTTGAAATTGAATTGTTTTTCAAAAAATCAGATTAATAATCTCATTGAGTCATTGTTTATGTATATCGATGAAATATAAGGACACGCTACTATCATTGTTCAATATTTACAAGAATAGAACGTTAGTCGTTATTTAAACATTTCACAATTAACAGTGAGTATAAAATAAGACAAAATTAAATTAATACGCGTTTTATACTTGTATTTAAGTAGATTAACAATTTTCAGATTAACACACGTACCATTTGTCATTTAATTGCAAATATTGGAAGAATTTGAATGACATTTATAAACAAACAAAATCTTAAATGGCAAGAACTAATGAAAACTGGAAACTCAAATCAATAAAACGTAAAAGTCAAAGTGCCGATACAAGCACGGAAACATTAGGCATATCTTCCTTAATTGGTATAATAGATGCAAATCCCAATACAAGTTATTCAATAAATCCTAATAATAAACAGAAGTATAAAAGCAATGAAATTGAAGAAATCAGTAAAGAAACAAATACTTATAAAAATATTTCAAGTTCTGAAAATATTTGTTCACAAATCACACCTATCAACGATGATAAATTAAATATCAAACAAAGAAGTAATAGAAGTAGTAGTAGATTAAAACAAATTTATGAACAGCCTACATTACATGATTCCCATTTCAAAGATGATAAATTAAATATCAAACAAAGTAGTAGAAGCGGTAGATTAAAACAAATTTATGAACAACCTACATTACATGATTCCCATTTCAAAGATGATAAACAAAGTAGTAAAAGCGGTGGATTCAAAAAAATGTATGAACAACCTACATTACATGATTCCCATTTCAAAGATGATAAATTAAATATCAATAAACCTAGTAACCAAAATATAGGAAAAAATGATGATTTAATGGAAAATGTATTAGAAGAAATCTCTGATACAGAATATGAATTAAGTACTAGTGAAAGTAGTAAAAGTGTTTCACCAATTTCAGATTTAGATGTTGTATTAGAAGATACAGTTAGCAAGGATGATAAATTAAATACCAATCAAAAAAGTAGAAGTAATTCACCAAGTATAGTTTATGAACATATTGCAACACCTGATTCTTTTTCCGAGGATAATAGATCAAACATTAATCGAATAAATAAAAAAAGAAAAATTATCACATCAATTGAAGACTGCGAAAAATCTATAACACAAGACATACCTCACAAGGAGGATGAATTAAGTACCAATGAAAATAATTCAGCGATTGATCATTCAATGAAATCTGTATTACAAGACGAATCTCACAAGAAGGATGAAGTAATAATTATCGATGAAAATAATGAAAATGAGGAAAAAATAAATGATTATGTAGAATCTGTATTAGAAAATATCTCTTTCAAGGTGATTGAATTAATAAACAATCCAAATAATAGAAGTCTTTCACCAATTATAGATATAGGACCCATAATAGATTGCTCATGTTCCGAGGATAATAATACAAATACCGATCAAAGAAGTACCTCACCAGTTATAGTTTATGAAGTTATTACAGTAGGTAATTTCTCTTGCAAAGATAATAAATCAAATACTAATGAAAAAAAAGAAACAAAACAAAATAGTTTATCAATTTTAGGTTCCAAAAAATCTACATCACGAAACGAATCTCAAAAGGAGGATGAATTAAATACCAGTCAAAGTAATCAAATTGGTTCACTATCTCTAAATTTAGAATACAAATTAGAAGATTCATCATTAAAGAATAATAAATTAAATAATAATCAAAGCAATGCAACTAGTTCGCCAATTGAAGACCTTGTAGTATCTACATCTGAAGTCACATTTTCCATGGTTGATGATGAATCATATATGAATGAGAGTATTTCACCAATTCTAGACTCTACAGAATCTATAATATCAAATGGCTCTCCCACTGAGGTTGAGTCTTCTTCATTTGCAATTTCTACAAAGGAATCTTCATCAAATGACCAATTTTATATGGCGAGTCAATCAAGTATCGATGATACTAGTATAAGTGATTATTTATCATCACATTCAAGTAAAAAAGATACTAGTATAAGTGATTATTTATCATCACATCCAAGTAACAAAGATACTAGTATAAGTGATGATTTACTATCACAGTCAAGTAACAAAGATACTAGTATAAGTGATGATTTACTATCACAGTCAAGTTCTAATGAATATACATCGCAAGATGAATCTTTCGAAAAAGTTTCATTTATAAATGAAAATAGAGCAACTAGTTCGTGTATTAATACAGTATCAATAGAAAAGAAAAAGCAGGAAATTGGTAATTATCATGAAACTGTTAAACATTTAAAGCAGAATATTGCTGAAGATTATACAGAAAGTAATTACAAATTACAGATTGAATATTTAAGATGTTTCAATAAAAAAGGAATTTTTTATTATACTTCAACATCCAAACTTTCCTTCAAGACAATAAAAGAAACAATATCAAATATCGATAAAACTAGTTTAATTTTTATCAAGGGACCAAGTGGATGTGGAAAATCAACTAATGTACCATTTTATATATATACTTCTTGTTTGAAAAAGAATATTAATTGTAATATCATCATAACTCAGCCTACAAGTATTGCTGCTATCACTATTGCAAAGAAGCTTTGTAAAAAGATAAATTGTTGTTTAGGAACTTATGTAGGATATCATACGGATTTTGTAAAAAATATAAGTACAGATACTTTTATCACGTATTGTACGAATTATATTTTATTACGTAAATTTGTGAAAAGAAATGTAAATAGTTATACTCATATTATACTTGACGATGTACATGTACGCAGTAAAGAATTAGATATCCTATTGTATCTTACAAAAATATATTTGATGAATAATTCATCAAGAGGAAAAATAATACTCATGTCTGCGGCACTTGACTTAGACAAATTTATGAATTATTTTCTACAAGATAATCTAAATATATCATCATGTTTGATTAGATTTTTCAAAAAATCATTGACGTATAATAAAAACATCAATTACTTAAACGAACGTTCTTTATTGGGATCGTCTAAATTAATACAACGTATGATGATTTATTGCGGTAACTTAATAAAGGCTATTGAAGATTCAGAATTAAAGAAAAATAAAGGAAAGATATTGAATAAAAAAAATGGCATTTTAATATTCTTGCCGAAAATTCAAGAAATCGAACAAATGTATGATATATTAACGTCGGACGAATACAAATATCAATGGGATATTATCATATTTGATTCTTCAATCAACATCTATAAACAAGAAAAATTATTAAATCCAGAATTACCGTATAAAAATCGTCGTATCATTTTAGCCACAAATATTGCTGAAAATGGCATTAAAATACCTGACATCAAATATGTCATAGATTTTTGTTTAACGGCACAATTAGAGATTAATCAAAAGAGCAAAATACCACAATTGAGAAATATATGGGCCAGTAAAGTAATTTGCGAACAACGTTCTAATCGTATTAATTGCAATGGAAAAGGATACGTTTATAGATTAGTAACGAAGCAATTTTATACAGAATTATTATATAAAGAACTAAATCCTGAAATAATGGAATGTCCTTTAGAAGATATGTTCATTCAAATGAAAATTTATCAGCATTCGTATGAATCGAATAATATATTTTCTTCATTAATTGATCCACCACCTTTAAAGAATGTAGAATTATCACAATTGTTATTACAAGAATGTGGTGCATTATGTAATAATATCAATGAAGATAATATCAATATTACACAATTAACAGATCTTGGACATTTAATGGGTGCATTACCGTTAGAAATTCATCTTACTAAATTAATATTATTAGGTTATTTCTATGGTCTTACGGAAGATATGATAATAATTGCTTGTTGTATGTCAGTAAAAGATATATTTTTCGCGTTATATGATAAAAAACAAGCATTAAACATTTATTCGGAGAAACTTCATTGGGCCAATGGTTCGGATAGCGATTGTATAGCATTATTAAATGTTTACAAAGAATGGATGAAAATTCAAAATATGAGTATAGATTTTCAACAGAAATGGGCCAAAATCAATTTCCTTCAGATAGATGCGCTAAATGAAGTTTCAATGCGAATTACTATCGTTAAAAATAAATTACGTCAGTTTCATATTGATGAAATGAATAGTTGTAACGCGATTAAATGGAATATCAATATGGTCGAAGAAGTCATTATGAAAATAATTATAGCCGGTGCATTTTATCCGAATTATTATAATAAATGTACACATCTTGAAAGTTCATATCGCAAGCATCATTTAACGAGATATTTTAATGCAAAGAATACAGTAATTTTAGAAAATTTTCCTGTACAAGAACCTAAATTCTTCTATATGCGTCAAACAGACAAAATTTTCAAACGTTACCTTAACAGTCATTTTGAAACAATAATCTCTTCTTCTTCATTATCTTCACAAATATATATTCATTTTAAAAACGAAGAAGATAGAGAAATACCATTGAATGTTTATAAATCGATTCAAATGAGAAAGCTTAAAATACCTTTCGAAATAAGTTGTTTAAATGAAAAATATCCTAATCATGAGAATATTTTCGAAGAAAATTATATTGACACATTGTCACATTATTACATAAAAAATAGTAATATATTTAAAGACGAATATGCTTATATGAATCCAATATTACCAAGTATTACAGTGTCAACTTTTCCAATTGATAAAATTGATTACATTAGTCCTTACTATTTTTTGGTACAAATGAAGGATTCACAAATAAACATGACAAAAGAAATGATAATGAAATCTTTGAACGAAGATTCAAACTCATTAACGACATTTAATATTCTACCAAATGTAAATGATCTTGTGGCTGTTCCATTGGAAATAAAAGATGATATAGTGTTATATTATCGTGGTATAGTAAAAAAATACGAAGAAATGATGGATGAAACGTATGTTACATTGCAGTTAATTGATATTGGATTTCCTTCAGTTAAAGTTTTATGTAATCTAATGAGAAAAATAAAAAACCCATATATTTATAAAATTCCAGCCCTAATATTGGAATGTGTTTTAGCTGGGATTCAAGATAATCCGAATAAGAACGATCAAGATACATCGTCTATGGATTTTATTAGAGAATTTGTCAATATGAATGATACTAATGAAAACCAATTGCATGGTGAAATTTATTCTATTGTTAATAATGTTGTAGCATTAACATTGTTATTGAAAACTGAAGAAAAAACGTACAACATAAATGAATTATTATTAGATAAAAATTATGCAATAGTTAAAGAAGAAAGTCAATTGTCAAAAGAAAACAATTATGTGAGAAATAATTATTTACATATGTCCGAACAAGCAATGGAAAGTTATAACAAGATGCAATATCGTGACGAATGTTCA
This sequence comes from Polistes dominula, assembly GCF_049000335.1. Lineage (NCBI taxonomy): Eukaryota > Metazoa > Arthropoda > Insecta > Hymenoptera > Vespidae > Polistes > Polistes dominula. The sequence continues at coordinate 930,080 of NW_028301040.1, forward strand.
AATGATTCTTGTGCTTTTGTTAAATTAGATTCAGACGTTAAAGAATTCAATTCCATGAACAAAATAACCTTGACTGGTCCTTATTCTTTACTTGAATGTAATTTGTCAGCTCTAATTAAGGGTGGCAAATTAAAAAGAGCTATTATCGATAGCAATTCAATTAATTCAGTTATTCTTGATAATGATACGAATGAAAGAAAACAAAATAAAGATTTTTTCTTAATTGCTGGTAAAGTAATGCGTAATGTAAATGACAATACATTAATGTTATATAATAGCACTGTAATAGAATCAACATGTGGATTACAAGCATTAATTACATTATTATTTTCATCACATTTAGAATTAAGATATGATTTATCTGGTACATGTTGCATAGGTGCTCTTTGCGGATTAGGATTTGATAAATATACCGGATATAGTATTTTTCCAGAACATGATATGGCAATACCATTCAATTATGAAATATCATTGAAAGATATTAAACTGATTAATGATATAAGAAAATATATGAGTAAAATGACACATTATTCCAAAGACATAGATCATGAGACAATTATGAGAAGAAGGATTATGTATCAATATATGATACAAATTTTAATATTGAAATTATTGAAAAATGATAGGAAGGAAAATAAACATATATTTCCATTGAATTATGATAAATGGAGACTGTACGAGGAGAAATCAAAAATGATTAATCGTAATTATCAATATAATGTTTCTTTTAATGATAAAATTTACGAAAGTCATTCGTTAAATGGATTAAACTATTTTAAATAAATTGTGATTATTATTTTTATAACGAATCTATATATATATACATATAGATGTATTATGTTCTTTAAAGTGTTCGAAAAAAAAAATCTTTCTACATATTTAAACATTACGACTTAATCTGTAAACGATTGAACATTCATTTGTGTATATAATAAATCATTATAATTAATAAAATTATCAAATTTTTATACTTTTCAAAGTGTACTATGAAAATATTTAATAATCATAATTAATCAATGTATATGTATAATATAAACAATCATAATGTGGTATAAAATAAGTAAATACAATTTTTATTATTACAAAATATATATATATATATATATCTATATATATATATTTTATAATATAAATATTATAATATTAAACGAATTCTTATTGATTATATTATCGTTATAATTAATCCAACTAGAAATAGATATTTTCTTATCTTTGTTATCTCTCATTGTCTATCGATTATAATTTTCTTTATAGCCGAAAAGAGAAAAAATTATTTAGATATCTACTTATGTATAATATAATAAATAAAAATAATGTGTAATAAAAAATTATTAACATATTAGCGACCGTTGACGTGAATTTACGTCATATATATGTATATATATATATATTGTTTTACATTTGAAAAATTTAATAAAAAAATAAATTTAAATAATTTAAATTTATATTTACATATTTATATAAATTGTATGTATGTACTTAATTTATATTTATATATATATTTTATATGTATATTTTTATTATACATATTATGTATTTCACATAATATATATAATAATTGAGATTATATTAAAAATATTATATGTAACTTAATTAATATAAATATTAAATAATATTATATATTACATATATATATATATAATAAAAATTTATATAAAATATATATATAAATTAATTCCGATCATTACGACACCCATGTCCAAATTGAATACGTCCGAAAAGTATTAAATTTTGTTTTTACTCTACTTTTTCAAAATACCTATGATACAATGCTAAATAAATTTAGTACAATAACAACAATTGGTCTATTATTTTATTTACAAAGCAAGTATACAAATATATATATATAAAAATCTTGTTATTCTAAACAACACATAATAATTGCAATTGCATTGATATTTCAAAAGAAATTTGATCATTTTTTATCCTTACTTTAACGCGATACAAGTTAGCAGCAACTAATTTCAGAATTTCATTATTTTGATTGGTACTCAGTATTAGAAACAAACAAAATATATCGATCGTGAATGTGTTAACAATCAAATCTTTGATTTGTCATAACTGTTACATTATAATCTCAATCATATAACAAGAAGATACAATCGTTCAACAGTTGTTAACGATCAAATAATTTATTAATTGTATAGATAAAAATTAAGATGTGATAAACAAATGAAAAAGAAAGAAAAAAAGAAAGAAAAATTGAAGAAAAGAAGAAGGAAAAGGAAAATAATCAAAACACAATGATATAATGATTAGATAAATTAATCGATCATTAATCTAAAATTTCTTAATCAATATTGAATTTCTTTATAAAAAATTATTGTTGCACATTATCATGTCATAACATAGTGAATAACACGTGTGTCGATAACAAAACATTATCATATTAATGAAATAATATAAGTTATGATTAAAATTAAGCTAATACATTGTACAAATACCTATTTACTTCTTTCTTTCTTTCTTTCTTTCATTAAATAACTTTTCTTAGGATTTGCATATTAAAATACTTTTCATTACTTATCTATTAATTAAATAGATTTTACGTAGGTTGAAACTTAAATAGTGGCAACTATTTATTCACAACTGATACAAAAAAGGGTTACATGTTTGCATATATATATGCAATACGTAATTCGATAGAATTATCATAACTCTGTTAATTACATACTATGTGAGTTAGCAATATTATCAAAAAAAGAAGTAATCTGGTAACGAAGTGGAATCACACAAAAAAAGAAAAAAACTACGAATGCTCAGATTGATAAGAAAGAATCAGTACAAATGATAGAGATAACAATGTCAATGTAACATAAAAATAAACCATCAGTATATGTATGAAAGAAAGAGAGGGAGATATAATAACTATATAACACGAAATAAAATACTAAAATGTCACATTACGTTGTAAAATGAACACGTGAAAAGGCGGATCGGTTTAAACGAGTTTATTCAAAATTTATCATTTGAACGATGTTTCTAAATGAAACGAATTAAAATAAATTAAATGTGTTCGTTATTTTTATTACATCTTATTAAAAAAAAAAAAAACAAAGTTTACATCATTGAAATATCAAATGACAATATTGAAAATTAAATCATTTTAAAAAGAAATTCTGTGGACAATTCAACGAGATGCAGTATTAGATTTGCAAAAAAAAAGGACAATCATATTCTTGGATCTTCTTATTTTATGTAAGTATATCTTTTTTTATTAATTTATTTCATTATTTGTCATTTATTTAATGATTTTGAAAATCATTTTCTTGGGGAGAAAGAAGAGAAATCAAATTTATATATCGAATCCTAATTATTCGTGATATTTTAATCATTAAATAATCTATGACTGAAAGAGTAGAATTCTCTGTAACGTTTTGTAATTTATTTAAATAATAATACGAATAATGTATTAAAACAACAGAGCATACTAAAAATTTACATAATTTAATAATGTTTATATAGAGATCAGTTGGATAGAAAAATTAGTTACAAACACATTTATATTTTATCAAAAATTGCGAATCAATAACTTTTTATTATACTAATAAAGATAAATATCATTTATATTTTAATTATTTTTATTTACTCTTTCTCTCTCTCTCTCTCTCTCTCTCTCTCTCTCTCTCTCTACTTTAAAGATAATCTACCAATGATATAATTTTAAGTGTTTTGCTTAAAAATAGAATTACATATAAGCAAAAAATAAAATTTGATCAGGCTAAGCGATAAAAAGAAAAAAAAACAAAAGAAAGATCATAATTAAAATGATTTTTTTATTTATTATTTTATTATTTATACATATACATACACATGCACATACGTAATAACATAAAATTCGACCAGGCTAAACGATAAAAAGAAAACAAAAAAAAATTATGTGTACAGATTACACGTGTTAGAAGTGAAACCTTCAAAAAAACGAAGTTTTGAGAGAATCAGATGAATGCACAGTTTCAAAAGTAAGATAATTGTAAGATAATTTAGCCAGCAGATAACGTATTCAAGTGCTAAAGAGATCCCACATGGTGTAGCAATTCGACATATCTACTCTAATTTTGAATTTAGCCACCAGATAGCGTATTCAAGTGCTAGAGATCCGCAATAGCTATATTCTATCTCATTCTCTCGCAGGCTCAATCCTATATGTTTCTCTTCTTCTCTATTTCTCTATTTCTCTTCTTACTAAATATCGTGGCCGTTGCATAGCCGCCCGCCGCTCCGTTACCTAGCCGCCCACCGCTCCGTTGCATCGCCGCCGCGTTTCATTTTTTTCAAATCACTCCCTATTCTAAAGAAGTTTTCACTTCAAAAACGATCATAATTAAAATTATTTTTTATTTATTATTGTTTTATTATTTATACATATACATACACATACACATACTTAATAAAATACTGTTATTCTTTTTTCAGTGGACAAATGAAAGAAGACATTTACTAAATACTATTCAAAGACAAACATGGCGAAAAATAATGGAATTTCTAACGAAACTCTCGTCTTCCCAGCTGGTCAAACGCTCAAGGCGAAAAAACTGCCGCAACTTATAGCAAGTTTTGCAGTATCGTTAGGAGCAGTAGCAGCAGGTTTAACGACAGCATGGCCATCACAGACTGGTGAAGATGGTATTAAATTATCAGAAACATTTAAGTTTCCTATTACACCAGAAGAATTCTCATGGATCGGATCGTTGGCACCGCTTGGTGCTGCAGTTTCGTGCGTACCAATTGGTAAACTATCAGATATTATTGGCAGAAAGTATGCTATGTTATTACTTATAATACCATTTACAATTGGCTGGTTGTTTATTATATTTGCTAGTTCTGTCATTTATTTTTATATCGGGAGATTTCTGACAGGTTTTAGCGGTGGTGCTTTTTGCGTAATGGGTCCAATGTATACCTCGGAAATAAGTGAGAGTAAAATACGTGGAAGTTTAGGTACATTTTATCAATTATTTTTATGCATTGGCATGTTAATGGTATATGCTTTAAGTAAAATTTTAAATATATATGAAATATCTATTATGTGTGGTATTGCACCGTTAATCTTTGGTATAATATTCTTCTTCATGCCTGAAACTCCGACGTATTATTTAATGAAAGATAATGAAACAGCTGCCAGGGAAAGTTTTAAAAAGTTACGTGGTTCTCAATATAACATTGAACCGGAATTAAGTTTATTGAAAGAGACGATTGATGAGATTAAAAGAAATAATGTATCTTTTCGAATAGCAATGCGATCTAAAGCTTGTAAAAGAGCTATCATTATATCTTATGGTTTAATGACGTTTCAACAATTGTGCGGAGTTAATGCTATAGCAATTTTTATCACTTCTATATTTGAGAAAGCTGGTGGTTCGGTTAGTGGTAACGACGCTAGTATTGTAATAGGTGGGGTTGGAATAATTATGGTAGGCCTCAGTTCTATAATAGTAGATCGTTTTGGTAGAAAAATAATCATGATAATATCTATTGCTGGTACGTCCATATCTACTTTTCTATTTGGACTTCATTTCTATTTTATAGAAGAAATAGATATAACTAATGTAGGATGGTTACCTATAGTATCCGTTATCTCTTTTATCATTTCATTTGGAGTCGCACTTGGTCCACTTCCATGGATGATGATCAGTGAATATTTTGCGCCAGAAACTAAAGGTATCGCTGCTAGTAGTGCATGTTTGTTAAATTGGGTATTGGCATTTATTGTAACTAAAACTTTTATTAATTTGAATAATGTTATAAATACCTACGGTACCTTCTGGGTATATACAATCATTTGTGCTCTAGGTATTCCCTTTGTTATATTATTGGTTCCTGAAACAAAAGGAAAATCGTTAGAACAAATTCAACGTGAATTAAGCGCATAATTGTTAAATATTAATAAAACATCATATATATATAATATAATGTATTGAGATCTCTGGCAGGAGTGTGGCGTAGCAATCCGACCTATCTAATCTAATTTTGAATTTAGCCACCAGATAGCGTATTCAAGTGCTACAGATCCCAATATACGTAATATTTTGTAATGTAGTATACACATTGCAAATGCACATGTTACGAGACTGATTTTGTTTTGTTTTGTATAAATCTTGAAAGTCTGTAATATGTGTTTCGAATTTATAAATAATATATTATTTATAGTTTTACATAATTTATAATCGTTTAAGTTAACTTACATTAGTATTTTTTCACTCAAAAATTTTTTGTTTCAATTGATCTGCCATCTAGCGAAAAATCTGGATACTAATGTACGGTAATTTTGCCAAGCATTCAAAATTTTCATTTGTAGAGAAACAAATGAACTTTTCTCTTTTTTCGCTAGATGGCTGATCGATCAAGTTTATCAAAGATTTTAAAGGGTAAATTAATAAAAAAAAAAAAGAAAAATATGTTTATTAAGATCACCAATTTTTGTAAAATATCATTAACACTATTTTCTACTATCATTTATTCATAATTATATCAAATAAATTATAAGTTAGCAAATAAATTTTCATTACAATATTCTAACATTTATAACAAATCCTATATGACATAATAATTTGATTTATAATACAAAATTTATAGATCATTTAAACAATTTATTTTTTTATAAAAAAAAAAAAAGAAAAGAAAAAATTTAGAAAATAAATTTACATCTGATTGTGAGATCAAATACGTATTACGTATCGACCTTCGTTCATCATTACATTTGCGTTCTCCTTTATACAAATGCATGAATACCTGTGAATAGAATTAAAAAGATGGATTGAAAAATAAAACGAGAGTGGGAGGAAGAGAGAAAAAGGATAGTGAAAATAATTGGGTATACTGATTAAACGAATCAACGAGAAAAAAGAGGAATGTGTATATGGAATTGCTTACTTACATATATATATATATATATATAAATCATATATGTACGCAATGTGTACAGCCAAATATGTAACAAAAGATATGTAAGCACATCCCGTCAATGATCGAATGAGTTTAAAATGGTTTTGACCGGTGAATCGTTAACCAAGTAGATATTTCCTGTCTCAGATTTAATAATAATTCTTCAAAGTCATATCAATTTTTACAACGTTCCTTTTACAGGATATATTATAAGAAATATTTTGTAATAATTAATTCTTCGTTGTAACATTGACACAATATTTGAATTTCGCGCTTGTTTAATAGAATGCAATTTGAATTTTTGATTTGCAATTTGAATTGATATTACAAAGAGAAGATTATTCGTCTTAAAGTTAGTATTACAAAATGAATGTATTATTTATATAGTCATTTGGTACAAATGAATGTTAATGAAAGAAAATGACAAATTTACGATGTTTTTTTTTTCTCTCTATTCTCGAAAAATAATCTAAAAATACATCTCGTATCACATGTATTTCTCCAATAAGTTATATGTACATATATGTCGTTTATTTTCAATCTTAATAATAACCAAAGGTAAAGAAATTTTGATCAATCCTTTCAATGCAATATTTCTATAGATATATTTCTATACGTAGATAAAAAAAAAAAAAAAAGGTCATACGTAAATAAAGGTTCGTTGAATTGATTTCCTCCAAAGAAATGTTAACTTACCGTATCGGTAATACAGTTTCTTACTTAACCCACCGTGTCATTCAAATTGCAATTTCAAACAATTCTTTAAAATGTAATTCAAAACAATTACCAATCACATTGAATTGTTTGAACTGCACTTGTAAACTGATGCAAACTAGCTACGTGGTGTTACTTATAAGATTGATTTATAAAATGTTATCTAAAAAATGGCTACATTTCGATTTTCGATGAACTCATTATTCGTCGATAAGAAACTTTCTTTGGTGTACATTGTATGTACTCTTTTATACTATTGTTAAAAGTTTTAGTGAATTGTAGGTATCCAGTGTCAGGTCGACAAAATAGAGATAAAAATGTATAGATAGATAGATAGATAGAAAGGGTGAATACTTTTTGAAATGTTGACGTCATTGAAAGCATCTCATCATATATATATTTTATCTCACTCACTCTGACATGCTCATCTCGTGTCTTCTTTTTATTTACTCTACATATACCTTTCTCTTTCACGTATACATACATACATACATATAAATATATATATATAGTCTATTCCTTCCTTTTCTCTCTCTTACTTCTAGTCGTGTTCTCTCTCACTTTATATGACGTCACTGTCGACATAATCGATTCGAATCGGACGAGGCTTGCCTAACCTTACGAGAAGAATCCTAAATTGTCTTCTTTTATTCTACAAAATTATGCAAATAAATATATATATATATATATATATATTCATTTTAATTATATTATTTTTATTAGTTATATTTCATTTATTCAAATCTATCTATCTCTTTTTCTCTCCCTCCCTCTCTCTCTCTCTCTCTTTCATTCTTAGTTCAAAAATAATTCTCTCGACCTTTGAGTTGGAATGTTTCCTAAATGGAAATATATTATTGGCAAATAAATACAAATGTCAAAGTATTTTCGTTTCATTAAATCATCCAGAAACGTCAAAGCTTAAAACTTACTTTTTGCAATTGTCCTTTTAAGTTTTAGAGTAAAGGTCTACCCGCGAGCGACATTTTCAAACTTGAGATTTACTGAAACGAGTTTGGGAAACAAAAAAAAAAGGAGAAAAGAAAAAGAGATAGAATATATTATTAATCTTGTGTTGCGTGTAAGTAAACGAAAGGGGTGCGGGTGGGGGCGGGGGTTAGATATTGATGCGCGCGCGCGCGTCAAAATCAAAATAAAATCATTTAATAACAAAAGATACACGCAAAATGACGATAAAAGAAAATAATTCAACGTAATTGATAAATCTCGTAAAAAAAACAAAAAGATTTCTTTCATCTCTTTTATATCAAATATATATTGCATATGAATGAAACTCGACACGACGTAATAATATTAATTACAATTAAATTCGATTAATTCAAATTAAAATTAAATCGTCAATAAATGAAACAAATCCTAATATCGTAATTAACAAAAGTAATATCATTTGATAAATATCATAGTGCATTTAAAAAACATATTCATAGAAATGTTACATAACACTGTCACAGTTACACGTACAATAATATACATAGAAATAATATTTCAATCGAACAGATCGAATAGAAGGAATCTTCGAAAAACTAGACGACCCTATCGACACCTCCCCCTTCCTCTACCCCATCCCCCTACCTCTCCCTCCCTCCCTCCCTCCTCTACCTTTCACCCAGTCTTTACATCTGTGCACACTCTCGTAGCAATTCATTCTCAGGTGGCCTTTTAACCCCGAGCCTTTTTTCACGCCAGCGGGTATCTACAAACCCCTCCATCCTCAAATCCCCAACCAACCCTTCGAGCCTTGACACCCCCCCCCCTCATTCCTCGTGTTCATTTTCTTCTACTCACGTTGTATACATATTTTCAGAAGGAACGACGAACGAAGGAATGAAGGAACGAACGAACGAACGAACGAAGGAACTAGCGAAATGGATCGTTGGGAATATAGGGTATATAGTATCTACATGCTGTAGGTACTTCATGCTAAAGGGTGGTGGATGAGAGAGGGGGATGAAAACGACACGCCAGCCCTCTTCAAATGTCAAAGGTTGCCGCGCAGCCTGGCTAAAAAGTGTATCCTCGTTTTCCATGAACCTATTCTATTCTACTATCAAAGCCAATGGCATTACTTCATTTTCTTTTTCTATCCTAACATGTTTATATTACTCTTTTTTTACTTGTTCATATTTTTTTAATTGTTTATCTCATAATTATTTCATTATTTTTATACTTGGATTATTATTATTATTGAATTTATATTTTATTGTAATTTTTCTTTTGTCCTACTAGGGTTATTTGATTGATACTTTTCTATTTTTTTTTTTGTTTGTTAATGATTTTTAGTATTATTTCTATCGAAATGTGAAAGGGATTTTATTTTATTTTATTTTATTTTATTTTAAACTTGACAGTATCATGGAATTGAAATATTATTCTATTTATAAAAATAATGTTATTATATTATTAATATGTTTGTTACCTTTATTTTTTTTTTTTTTAGTAACGTAACGTTCAATAATTCTCACATGTAATATTTCTATTAGATTGCTATCAGTATTTAATTATTTCAAAATAAATGCATTCGATACATCCGTCAATATTATTCAATCATAAATCATATATATATATATATATATATATATATATATATTATAACATTTGTAATCTTCTATAATAATAAATGATAATGTGATATTTAATTTATAAATATTAATCGTATATTTACATAGAAATTATATCGATTAATATTAAATCTTGAATTATTTTTTAATCATTCACATTCGATGCATATATTATTTATTAATAATTCATATTGTTAATCATTATTATACTTTTAAAGTGAACTTTTATTTTTGTTTTTTTTTTTGTTTTCTCGACTTGGTTTAATAAAACAATAATCTATAAACGTTTCATCGATAAAACGTAGATTATATTGAATATTGAGTTTCTCGAAATGGGTTTTTAAGAATACATGCTTTCATTTCCAGCGTTCTCGTTAAAAAGTGGCAAACAAACAAGAAACGTGGGAAGAAGGTTGGAACAAATGGGTTTTCCTGGACGATAATATATTTTCTATCATATACGATCGTCCTGTTCGTTTTCATTCGTTTCGTGCGCCAGACATACTGGCGCTATCATTTAATAGATACTAAACGAGGTATTTATGTGCTTTGTAAGTATGCGCCTTTTATATTAAAAAAAAAAAAAAAAAAGAAAAGAAACTCATATGAGAGTATGTATATGAACATATGATATAAATTTTTTTTTCTTTTTTTTTTGAAGTGAAAACTTCTTTAGAATTAGGGTGATTTGAAAATCGTGAAACGGAAGTACGTGAAACCGATAAAACATTAATTAATTAATTAATTAATTAATTAAATTCAATATATAATTTAATTCTATATTATTTAATTTTATATATTAATTAATTAATAATAAATTAATAAAATATATAATTAATAAATTATATATATATATATACAGTGTCACAATATGTTTGTCCAGATTTTTTCCAACTTAGCACATAGCACCATTTTAATCGTGATTTTTTTTGAAGTGAAAATTTCTTTAGAATGGGTGCGATTTGAAAAAATGTAACGCAGAGGTAGGCAGCGATGTAACGAAGCGGTAGATGGCGGTGTAACAGAGCAACGGGCGTCTATGAAACGACCAATATACTAAATAAGAAAAGATTCGTATATTCTTCTCATATAAAAGAAAATAAGAGTTGAAATTTAGAAAAATCATTATTTCTAATTGTAAAAATATTGATCGTACTATTTCAAATGTAACACATTGAGTATTATAAATAAGAAGTATTTATTTTTGATAAAAACAATGCATATATTCTCAAATGCAATGAATTTCATTTATAAGACGTATAATAGTATCTTAGAACGTTTAAAACATTATAGTTAGAGCAAATGTTTATACGCGTAACAGCCAGTAATAAGCAATGCTATAAATAGTGAAGCTAATTCATAAACATTTAGAAAAGGAGGCAACGTTCGTGGTTAAAATGTAAGTCCGTTATTCAAAATTTCGAAGAAAATACGGAAATTACGTAGAAAATTCTCGAATATTTTAAATTACGACGAATTGCGATGAATGAGAAATTAAAAAACCATTATATATATTTAGGTCAAGTTAATTTACTTTTTTATAGTTTTATTTGTACTTTTTTGTAAAGTACAATAAACTATTGGATATAAGATTCGTTGATCAGTCAATCGTTTAATAAGGAATATTTAATAATTTTAATTTTTTTTTTTTATATAAAAAAAGAAACCAATTTAATCTGATAATACACAATCTAAAAAATTATTACAATTACATTACTTAAACAGAACTTTGAGAAAGTTAATTAAAAAAAAAAAAAAAGAAAAAAAATGATTATTAAGTAGTATTTAATGAAAAATATCAAACGTCGAAGTAAAATACGATTTTCATTCGATTATATCGAAACAACTCTTTTGAAAGATCGGATTGATATATATATATATAACCTTTCACTTTCGAATATTATTCGATATTTTACTACGAAAATAATACTTTCTCTTTTTTTTTCTTTTTTTTTATAAATGATTATATATATATATATATATAATACCTTTCATCGATAAATTTGCCAATGTAGATAATAAATGATAACGTTATCATCGCTCTTACGTGAAGATTTACACCCACTCAGGTTCTTTTGTATCCCCCATTGGAAAATACGAATTACGATTGATGGAAATTCTGTCGAAGAAATCTAAATATATTTCAACATTCGTATCACGTAACTTGAAAGAAATATTAAGCAAAAGGTCTCGTGAAAAAATGTTAGAAGAAAAGAAAAGAACATTCGTGTATTTATTCGATTACAATATAAATCGATTTAACCTCGATTTGACCATTTGTCAAAATTTGAAACCAATTAAACATACATCAACGACAACATTGCAATTATCCACAAAGTGTAAATCAAATTCAAGATCAATAATCTCAAAGATTGTCATTAACAAAAATGATTTCGTTTATTTCAACACAATATTGTCATATTCCCTCGTTCCTGGTAATCCCTTAAAATTAAAAATTCAACAAAAGCAAATATTTAATAATAAATACAACATGGAAGAAAGTATTTGGCAAGAATGTATGAAACATTCGACAAATTCTTTATTCTTTTGGACGTTATCCAATCATTCGTGTAAGTCAATTTCAACGATGGAAAATAATCCTTGGCAAAAAGGTCACGTACTAAATACCATAAGATTTTATTCGACAAATGATAATTCTACTGACAAATCTACAATTAACGAATGCAAAAATACTAAATCAAAAACATCATCTACAAACAACAAAGATAACAATATGAATTTGATTGATGATGATGCATCTTGTACAACGAAATTTCATACAAAATCATCGTTGAAAAAGGAACATTGCGAAGATTCTACGAAAAACAATGCGAAGCAGGAACCAATCGAAAATAACATTTGTAAAAATGATATTCCAAAAGAAAAATATTGCGAGGAAACGACATATCAATCGGCTCCCAATTCCTCTGTAAAAGATATTTGTCCTATGGAATCCCATTCCGAATCATGTTCCCAATGTTCTACTGATCCTAATTTAACCAAAAACAAATATTTTATTTGTTCACCTCAAAAACCTATTCTTCCTTGTCCTCCACCAAAAGGTAATATTATTAATATAACAATTATTTTGTACAAATTGTGTACTTCGTTTTTTTTTATGATTTCATATATGAAATTGCGGGGATGGAAGATGGTGGTTGATACAAAATAAGAATTAATTTTTTAATCAAATCTTACAATAGTCCAATATTTTTTATACAGAATCGACAAAATTAAAATTATGGAGGTTCTTATCAATTTGCTCTTACGTATTACTTATTGTCGCGTCAGTGATCATTATACCAAAAGCGGAAGAAGAAAAAAGAAACCAAGACCGCCATATTACGATGTTCCATATATGTATCGACGAACAAAGGTATTTCGTTTTCTTTTTATATATAATATAAAATTATATTATAAAAAATATAATATATTATATTAAGTTATATATGTTATATATATTATATATGTTATGTTATATATGTTATAGTTTGTTATAATATAATTATATATAAAATAATTACATATATATTATATTATATATATAATATTATAATAACATATAATAATATTATACTATATATATATATAATAAATACTATAATACTATATATATATACTATATATAGTATTATATTATTATATGTTATTATGTTATATATGTTATAATATATGAATATTATATGTTCTAAGCGCGCGCATATATATTATATATTATATATTATATATTATATATTATATATTATATATTATATATTATATATTATATATTATATATTATATATTATATATATATTATAGTACGTCATTGTTGATACTCCTATGACCAAGTTATTGCGTTCCACGCATTTCAAAGTAGTAATCCCTTGTACACCCTCAACATTCCCGATAATCGATTAATGAAGCCCTACATGAAGGAACGCTTCGGTTAACCACACACCGATTAGCTATGAAATTATATATTTTCAATTTATTCCCTTTTTCATATTGACCTCGATCTATCTATCCATCATAAACAACTGTTTTCACAATAATTAATTAATTACTACTACCTGTGACATTTGAAATGTTAATATTATACAATATGTCAGCATTGAATTGCGCAATTCAGTTAAATCATGGAAGAAATCATTAATTTTCTTTCGAAATAACTCAACTCGTTTGAGAAAGCACATAATAATGGATTGTATTATACGCTACATATTTAAAAATAATCAGATTAAAAATTTAAATTTATAATTATTATAAATTATTTCGAAATTTAGCTGATCATTTTATGTATTGACAGATTTCACAAAATAACTTCAACGTGTATATATATATGTTCATTAATCTAACTTTTGATTTTTCACTTCTAAATGATATTATTCACGATTCGAAAATGACAAATCATATTTTTAACCTGTTTATGACAAATTAATCTATTTTATCTTTTTTTTTTTTTTTCATAAATATTTACTCTCGTTTCTATTCTTCTTTTTAATAACCAAGGACGAGTTTAAAGCCTGCGTCCCGATAATTATATCATCGTCGATATCAATTAACACGCTCCATTTTAACAGCCCTTTCCTTGGGGGGATGGTAATCACACACTATTTCACAATCCTAGAAGAAATCCTGTTCCACCGGACGGTTACGAAGTTGATGATTCGTAGGAAGATAAATCATTCGAATTAAAAACAAAAAAAAACAAAAAAAAACAAAAAAATATATAATTTGTTTTAAGTTTAAATATTGTAAGAATAAAGAATTAAAAAAGTAATCAATAAAAATGAAAAATATATCATTAGTTATATAAACGGTGATCAAATAATTAATATAAAGAATTATGATTAATAGAAAAACTCATAATGTAAAATATTCATAAATTATAATATTTATTCTTGGAAAAATAAATATATCTTCTTAATATATATATAAATTACGTGTCACGTTGTTTGTCCGCAATAGACTCCTAAACTACTGAACCGATTTTAATCAAATTTTACACACTTTGTGCAATTTCATCCAACTTGAAAGATAGGATAGTTTATATCTCAATTTATAATTGCAATATTATTTTATTGCAAATTGACTTAAAGACGTATGTGTATCGGACTGATTGTGAGTTATTCATGTATATGTGTTAGGTGTTAACGTGCACATATTCATTTATATACGCACATTTACATATGCAAAAAAAAAAATACATCACGATTCTTAGTCATTCTGTTTTTAAACACTCGATATTTTACAAGTGCCCAAGATCGTAGAGAATTATTTGTTGAGAGATATTTTTGAACATCTCTCATGATCATTTTATTTCCTCGTAAGATAAATATGATAAATATTCTTGAGTAATGATACAACTTAACTTTTACTCAGAAAAAATAAAAAAAAAATAAAATAAAACATAAAATAAGTTTCACATGTGACTCATTAAAAATGTCAATACTACTTATTTGAATAATGTTAATTTTTCTTATCCGTTTCTTTTTTTTTTTTCTTGTCTATAAATACTTACCTGATATGTTTTGAAATTAGATTTGTCTTTTTGAAAATCGAGACAAATTTATGATAATTAAAAATGAAAATAACGTAATAGAATATTAATATTAATAATAATAATAATAATAATAATAATAATAAATTGAAGGATTAAGAGAAATTTCATATAAATATTATAAAAAATATTTATTAATATTAATATAATATATTATATCAATTACGCACAAATGAAAAACGATTTATAATAATTTAGCATTAATTAGATGGTTCGGAAAGTCGTTTCATTTTTCTTTTGTAAAAAAAAAATGAAAGAATTAATTTTTGCTTCGAGGTTAAACCTAAACCTTTCAAGTGATCATAAATAGTTGAATTTGATAAATATAATCTCTCGATCGATCTCATGTGTTACTATTTGTCGGTTTGCATCTCAACTAATGTCATAATTGCGTTAACAAAAAATGAAACGATCTTTCTGAACCACTGAATAAATAGAAGATTATAATTAAGTTTTTATTTATGTAATATCTTAGTAATATATCTCTTGACTAAATTTACATATTATATAAGATATAAGATAGATTATTAAAATAACTTTTTTATTTGCCCAATCAAAATATCGTTTGACTTTGCATTTCGAAATACTTGAATAAATATGTTTTACCGGTGTTTTTTTTCTTTTTTTTTTTTTTTTTTTTTCATTTTACAAATCTTAGTAATATCTCGGATAGATGGAACGTATTTAACGCTTCTTTGGTTATTTCAATTTAGAAAATGAAATTTTTAAGATGGAACGTAGTTATGAAAATATAATTCTTGATATTCAATTACATCTTCACTTTCCATTTCAAATTTAACATTCCGGAATAATATTTTCCATTTCGTAGTATTTCATTTTATTTATTATTATATAATATGTTACACGTATATACAAATTTAATATTATGTATTTTTATTTGTTCATTTTGTTGTTGTTGTTGTTGTAAATAAATAAAGAGTAAAAAGAGTGTTGGATAAGTATAAGTACACAAGAGTAATAAAACATAGAATGAGTAAAAATATAGTATATATATATATATAAAGTAATGTCGTAATTTATCTTGTAGGAGATCATATAATACTTTTCTTTTTTATTTTTTTATCCTCCATTATCTTCATCCAAAAAAAACATGAGAGAAAAGAGAAAGAAATCTCCCAAATTTGGGCCACCGGATAAAAGATAGTCTAGTCCGGTTATTGAACATAATGAGAATGAATAATAATATGAACGTGTATTATATTCATAAATATATTCTAAATTTATAAATAAACATTTCAAATTAAATACAAAATATTTGATCATATTTTTATACATTTTTCATTAAAAAAAAAAATAAGTAAATATTCTTATGTAAATTTGATGTACTTATTCCGTTATGTGATTAGAATAATTGCATATTTCATGGAATAGAAAAAGAACTTTTATTGTTTAAGTAGCATGACAAAATTTTTCTATTTATTAAATTTACATTGAAAATTATTATTTCTCGAGATGATGATGATGATGATAGTGATAATAAATGAGAGAGAAAGATGGAAAGAAAGGAGGATTACATGTAAGTTGGAAGGAGAGAAATATTCTTAGAGTATGGAATAATCGAATTAGAAGGCAAGGCTGTCAGCAAGTTCTATCGAATCTGACCTTGTTTCGCACTCTTCTTCGTTATTCCCTTGATGCCGAAAAACAATTCGTACAAATTAAAAATCACAAAAATCAATGATTTCTTTATTATAATTATCCAAAAATAAATAATCCAAAAGGTTGTCCTTAAAATTAATAAGAAATCAAATATCGCAATTTTGGTCAGTTTGAAATTATTTAGTCATAGGTGGTCATTGAACTTGTCTCCGCTAAAAATAAAATTCATTTATAAATGTAGTCATATATAATAAATATTTGTTCTTCTAATTATAATATTCATAATCAAGAAATATTTTTATAATATTCATTATAAAAATTCAATCCAAATCCGATAACAAAAAAATGTTAATTGAAAATATTTCTCATTCGAAGTTAAATGAATGCAAAATAAAAAAAAGAACAAAAACCCATGTGATCACACAATTGTATACAAATTTGAAATCAAAACACGTTTAATATTTCTTTTACATACAGAACATAAATCTTTCGTAGGAAAAGTCCGATTGGCTTATCATTTCCGGTAAGAGAGAACTACCGGTTCTCTTTTCATTAAACGTTATCCTTGTAAAGTAACAGTTAACGCGTAGCCGGTCATTCCTATAATAATCCGGGGCCAGATTTTAGTTATCATTTTTTCCTCTCTTTTTTTACTTTGTTTTTTTTTCTGTTCTTTTTTTTTCTTGTCTTTTGTCTTTTGTTTCTTTTTTAACCATGTAAACGCGCAAACGCGTTACGTTTTCCAGCTCGATGGAGGGGCGACAATATGATTCGCGGCGCAGCTGGTTTCGCGTTCCTTCCTTCGTTTCCCGGTTTCGATCAATAGCTTAGGTCCCTAGGACGTGGTGAAGGTGGTTGTCCAGGCCAGTGGCGGAATCAGAACACAACTCTTCGACGAAGATGATGCACTTTCTAGAATAAATACCACAATCCTTGATCTATCGATTTTATTCAACGTACGTTCCATCATTTAATCCTTTCCTATTTCAAATATAAACATACTCTGTTAATCTTATCTTTTTTTTTGTTCATTATTTTTCTTATTAATTGTCGGTTTTTTTTTTTTTTATATTATTGCCATATAATTTGTGTTTTAATTTTAATAATAACGTATTGAATTTCATTCTTGTTGAATAGTACAGGTTTATGAAAGAGTTTGGATTGTTGAATAATTAAGTTACATTTAGAATATCAAATTTGATTAATTATTTAGGATTGATACCAAAGCCGTACATATTAATTAAGTATTTTTATCAAAATAAGATATTGACAACTGAAAACATATACGAGCAACATCGTACGAGTCGAGTCGAACACGAAAGGAATCCGTATAACGAAGGCAAACTTTCAATCGACTTCTTTCTTGATAATGATATTGTCAAGGGAAAAAGAAAAAAAAAGAAAATAAAAAGAAAATAAAAAGAAAATATTTCAATCTTATGAACGATTAATTTCATTTTGTAATCATCAAGATTAAAAGTAAATTAATATAATACGTTTAATTATAAAATTAAAAAAAAAAATATAAAACAAGAATGACAACAAAACTTGTTGTTAAAATCTGTAATAGTATTAATTGAAATGAAACTATTTCGTTGGAATGTTATTTTTAAAAATATATATACAATAAAATGAAATAAATAAATTCAATGTAACGCGAGTTACATAAAAACGCAATTAAAATTTGGCGCGCAGCCACGGCTAGTGACGGTACTGGTAGTTCGTGAAGACTCGTGATAGGTGGAGATGATCGTGGGTGTTCGTAACACCGGTGGTGGCGCTAGATGGTGGTGGGGGGGGTAAAGAACGAGAGTCACAGTAGAGCCGTCAGTTGGCCGTCGCGCGTCAGCGGTATAATATCTTGTTGTGAATTGTTTATTAATAATAATCGTTACCTCGATCGATTTGTTACCTTGATCGATCCTTTTCAAAGGATACCTCGCCGCACATATTGATCTATGTACACGTCATTAAGAATTATACAATAATCGTCTAATTTCGAATAATTCAATAATCAAAATTCATTTCAATTTAAATAATAGGAACGAAAAAGGGAAAGTGTCAAAGAGACAAATAATACCTGTCTGTCTCTTACGAACGGTGTATGACATATATACATATACATATATGTATATTATATATGTGAGTGTTATATGTGTTACTATTGTGTGAAATGCGTGGTGTTTGTCGGTGGAACGAGTTCATTTCTTCGTCCAAGGGCTTCCCGTGTCCAGTGAGGTTTTTTTTTTTAAAGGAAGCTTTTTATATAAATAATTCAAAAGATCATTCTTGCGTGAAGATCAATCTAACCGGAAGAAAAACAACACAACATTTTGTTTAATTTTTTTTTTCTAAATATAAACAATAGTATAATAATAATAATGTTGATAATCATTTAACGTTAACATTAGTTTTTTAATGATACGAATTTTGTGATAATAATGTTTTCTTCTTTTATTTATCATTAGACAAAATTTGAATACGCGCTACAGTATCGACAAAAAAAAAAAAAGATAGTAGGTGTGGCGCGAAACGTGTATTTTCTCAACGACAGGAGGAGAGAAATTATCTCTATCTTTATCTCGTTTATTTTCTTTTTCTTTTTCTTTTTCTTCTTTCTCCTCATACGTTTTATCGTCTTCCACTTTTACCTTCCACAATTTAAATATTCTTCCCATCTTTTATTATACATCATTTGGGGTCACGGATAATACTTACGTAAGTAAATTTAATGTATTACGTTTGAAATTGTTCTTATACTTACTTACTTTACGAAATATCAATTTGTATGTTGTGTTTTTTGATCTAACCAATCACGTCACTTGTATTTTAAATAAGAAACCAATGATAATGATTTATACATGTTGACAATAACCAATGAAAAAAACTTCATTCCGTTTTGATATCTAATCGAAGATCTTTCTTTTTTTTTATTTTATAATTATTACACTAAACTTACGATTACATTCTTTTCTGTTATTTGTTTTATCATTAATTAAGATTAGGTATTTTATATATATATATATATATAAGAAAAATAATGATAAAAATTGAGAGTACAAATTATTAATTAATATTTTTTGTTTTGTTATTATTTAAAGGAACGTTAAAACAACGTAGATATTTCATCAGGAAGAAGAATATCTAACGAAGAGCTTCCTACCAACGGACAATATTTTCATTTGATTTGATTTGATTTGATTTAATTTGATTTTCATTTTTATTTGTAAACTATTAGAAAGATGTACGGATGATAAACAATCTTCCTCATCAAAATGTTGATCAAAGAATATAGAATTCCTCTGCCACTTACGGTGGAGGAATACCAAATTGCTCAACTTTACATGATAGCGGTAAATATGTTAACTCCAATCTCATTTAATTTCTAATCTAGTTAATTTTTTTTTATCAATTTCACAATTTTCACAATTTTATTAAACAGTTTATTCTATTTAAATCTGACATATTTTTTAAACAACAACGACAGATATAAGTAAAACAAATGATAAACATTTGAAAATTGTGAAAGCAATCTTTAACAGGTTAAAGAAATTTTTTTTTAAATAAAGTTAACGTTTTCAAATTTTTATATATACAATAATAATTAAAAAAAAAAAAACAACAGGAAAGAACAAGGAATAGAACAAAGAATTTGTTGTATTGTAGAAAAAATCACGCGAAGAAAGCAGAGGTACCGGAAGTGGAGTAGAAATAATAGATAATGTACCATATACAAATGGTCCTGGTGGAAATGGTCAATACACACATAAAATTTATCATGTTGGTAGTCATTTGCCAGGATGGTTCAAAAGTTTATTACCAAAATCGGCATTAATAGCAAAAGAGGAAGCATGGAATGCGTATCCGTATACAAAAACGCGCTACACGAGTCCATTTGTCGAGAAGTTTTCCATAGAAATAGAAACATATTATTTTCCTGATAATGGTTATCAAGAAAATGTCTTCAAACTTAGCGGTGCCGATTTAAGAAATCGAGTTGTAGGTATGTTGTAAATAGTTTTTTATTTTTTTTTTTGTTTTTTTTTTATGAAAGCAATAACAACAAGAACAACAAATAATTCAACAAATATTGTCTATTTAATTTAAATAATAACAATATATTATTATATTATTATATTAAAAAATAATTATTATATATATATATATATATATATTATTATAATAGTATTCTACTGAATCATAATTAATATTTATATTAATTAAATTTGATTACATTTAATAATATATAGATCAATTTAATTACATAAATTAATTGTATAATACTTAAAGCAAAATAAATCAACATATTAAAAATGTGAAACATTAACATAATAATATGAAACCTTTCAGATTTGATCGACATAGTAAAAGATCAAATAGATTATGTCAAAGAAGAAGATCCTAAATTATACATCTCCGAAAAAACAGGTAGAGGGCCATTAACAGATACCTGGTTGGAAGATTATTGGGCTGATGTCAAAGTAAAAAATTACACTTTATTATACTTCAAAAAAAAAAAATAGAAACCAATACAGAACGATACACCCAAACTATTTCTTATATTTAGGGTAAACAGCAGCCAACAACATCGGGAAAATCATTAATGTGTGCATACAAATTATGTCGGGTTGAATTTCGTTACTGGGGTATGCAAACAAAATTAGAAAAGTTCATACACGATATGGGTTAGTACTTTGTTACTAAATACATACATACATATAGATACATACATATTTGTACTAATTCTTATTTCATACATTTTGTAAAGTAACATTTAAAGTAATATTTTTATCTTAAAATAAGTTAAGAATTTATTTTGAAACGATAAAAAAAAAAAAAAAACAATGAATAAATAAATCAATAAATCAATAAATAAAAATATAAAAGAGAAAGAGAAACAAACAAACAAAAAAAGAGGTAAACAAATGAAAACTATCAATTAAAAACGAATTCGTAGCGTTGAGAAAAGTGATGGCACGAGCACACAGGCAAGCCTGGGCCTGGCAAGATGAATGGCACGGTTTAACTATGGAAAACATCCGAGAAATCGAACGACAAACTCAATTAGCGTTACAACAAAAGATGGGTCTTAACGAATCAGGTGAAGAAATAACTGGGGATGATGATCAGGATACTAATACGGGAAATACTGGAATGACACCGCAAGAGACAAACGTTGCACGAACATTAGCAGCTACTTTGAGTAGTATCGAGAAAAATGAGGATCTTCAAAGTCCACCAAGGATCAGAAAACCTTCGGATATACCGATCATCAATACAGCTGTTAGTTCTGAAGGAGAAATTAGTCCTGAGGATTCTCCAACTGAACAACCCAATACTAAGTAATTTGTTTTAATATTTATTATTTAATATTGTTGCATATATTTGTAATTTATATTATTTTTGGGGGAGGGGAAGGGGGAGTGGTTGAGATGATAATTAAATTATTATAATATAATATTAATATTGTAATATTGTTGGGTTTATTGTTACAGTATTAATATGATATTACATGCGTTATAAACATATAACGCATAATTATTATAATAATCAATCCATTACTATTATAATATTGTAATATTGTTGGGTTTATTGTTACAGTATTAATATGATATTACATGCGTTATAAACATAACGCATAATTATTATAATAATCAATCCATTACTATTATAATATTGTAATATTGTTGGGTTTATATTTACAGTATTAATATGACATTTAATGCATTATAAACATATAACGCATAATTATTATAATAATCAATCCATTACTATATTATAATATTAATATAATTTATACATGTAATATCATACGCCATATAAATTCATAATAATATTATTCAATGAATTATTATAATATTAATTTTGTACAATTGTTGATTTATTTTGTTTATACAGTAATAGTCCGAACGATGATAAAAGTGAAAAGAAATCATGGAAGAAGAATGCGGCAAATTATTCGCCTAGTTCTGCTAAAAGTATGGACATGCAAATCGCTAATTGGAGAATGGAGAGTATAGTTCGAGAATCTGAAACAAGTAGCGAAGAGGAATTCTTTGATTGTCAGGGTAAGCAATTGTATATTTTATTTTTATTATATATATATATTTTTTTTTTCTAATTATCCGAACAGATATTGGATTATAGGAAAATAAGCATGACAGTAGTAGTATCAGAAACAATTTGATGTATATATCAATCATTATAATAAACAAGAGAATTAACTTTTTGTTTTTTCTTCAATTCTTTCATGATACATTTTTAAAAATAACAATAAAATTATAATAATAATAATAATAATAATACTAATGCATTTTGTGCATCATTTTATTATCTAACCATGCATCTCGTAGATAATACGTTAATTCATTATTCATTTTCTAAAAATTCAACATTGCTCTGCAACACTTCGTGGTTTCTTTTCAAAAACAATTTCGTTAGTTTGATATTTGCGATAATAGAAAAGAAAGTATGTATTTAAAGAAAACATTTTAATGACCACAGAGTGTAGACAGAATCTATTGGGTTGTTTGGAAAGTTCGTGCCGATTTTGCGATAAGTGGCATAAAATTATTTTGCTTAAAAAAAAAAAAAAGAAAAAACCTGACAAGTTTTGGAAGGATGCAATTTTGTAGTTACCTTTAAAGATGGAGAAAAATTGTGAAACATAATGACACTTATATATATATATATATATAAATTTAATAAATATATAACAAATAACAAAAAAAAAAACCTTAAATGCGTTACGTTTCCAATTTTTCGTCAAAATCAATCAACACGAACTTTTTGAACAATCCAATACATTCTAATACGAAAGAAAGTTTGAAATGTGTCTAATGTGTTTGGAAAGTAATTTTGTTTTATTTTTGTAAAAATGAAGACAAATTTTGTTTCGAGGTTAAACCTCTAGGCCCTTCAAGTTGGTTTAAATAGTTGAATTTGATAAATTTAACCTCTCACCGATCTTACGTTTTTGATATTTACTGGTTTGCATTAAACTAATGACTTTATTGTGTCAAGAAAAATTAAAATGAAATTACTTTCCGAACAATCCAATATATTTTAATTGATCCATTTTTTACACTTATCTATCATTTTATATTATTCTTTTTCTTTTCTTTCAATTGTCGTTTTTTCTTTCTTTTGTTTTCTTTTTTTTCTTTCATAGGTAAATATAAAAGTCGTCAGCTCTTAAAAAGACAACAGTAGCATGTGTTGACTATTTCGAACAGTCTTTTTTATGTCTCTACCTTCTCTGTTTTTTTCTTGCACTCCACACATACACCGCAGCTGGGTTCATTATACCTACTATATGTAAAGGTAGGACGCGTAGTTAACGATGAATAAGTTCATCATCATCATCATCATCATCATTAGAAGAGAACACACACAAATACACACAAAGCGTGTGCGCACTATTATACAACAGCTAGAATAAACAAATGACATTTTTCTTTCTTAATAGAAAATTATATAATTGTTTAATAATAAATAATAATTAATAAAACAAATTGTTCCCTAAATTATATATATATACATGTGGGACGAGCGCCATCCATGCCAAACTTATCGGACATTCGTGACAAGGATTGGTCGATGATGGGCCCTGAATAGCTCAATTGGTTAAAGAGCAGTCGCCCGGAAAGCGAAAGATCCATGGTTCGAATTCTGGTTCAGTCGGTCCAGCAATCCAATTTCACGAATCCCACATGTATATACTAGGGGTGTCCCGCCACGCGTTGCTGTGGTTCACAATCAGTCTGATACACACGTCTTTAAGTCAACGAATTACCTTATGCCGCTTTATTGTGATTATAAATTGAGATATAAACTATCCTATCTTTTAAGTTGGATGAAATTGCATACAGTGTGTAAAATTTGATTAAAATTGGTTCAGTAGTTTAGGAGTCCATTGCGGACAAACAACGTGACACGTAATTTATATATATTAAGATAAGATATATTATATGTATGTATTAATTCATTTCTTCTAATCACTAGAACAGCTACAAAAATACACGTGCGCACACAAAATACACACACTGTATAGTATATATATATATATAATATGTTATAATGCTTTTTTAAATAAATTTTTTAGAATTGTTGTTTAACCCTAAAATAAAGTATGAATATATTAACCCAAACATGATTTATAATGCATGGCTAAATAATTTATTGGACGAACGATGAAAATCTTTTTAACTAACATCGGACGATGTAACAACCTGTTGCATGATGTATTCGCGTTAGAACTTGGACCATAGAAGTAATCGATATTTGGTTACATCATGTGTACACGACGTTATCTGGGAAATTTAGAAAAAAAAATGCACTAATATAGTTATTTATTTTATTGAATTTAATTAATTGATCACCACCTACCTTTTATACTAATTTGATTGCTTTCTGCACTTATATTTAACAATAATTATATTGTAATAATTATAATAGTAATAATATATTAATAATAATATTAATAATATAGGATTAAGAATAATAATATTATATTGAAAAAAAAAATAAATAAATAAATAAAAGAAAAGAAATAATATTAATAAAATAATAATATGGAAAATAATAGTGCACAATTGATATTAATTATATGTAATTATACTTTAGAGCACTTTGAAGATAACTCTTCATTAGCTAAATGGAGTTCTTTGGATCTTCTAGCAGAAGAGGACGATGGTGCATCTCCTGTAACGATAACAAACAACGTGGAAGGTAATAATTAAACATTTCTTTGTTTTGTTTTCTTTTTTTTTCATTATTTATTATCATTTAATTGAACGATTATTATATATCATGTGACAATAGTTTCACACAAGTTTGCATGATTCGTCAAATATTACAAACGTTTTCGTAATATTATTTTTTTTATTTTCAATTCAAATGTGATAAGATAATCAATGTAGAAATTGTTGATCAATTTGTTTAAATTCATTTTTTTGTTCAAAAATGAACTTAATTAGATTTTGAAATAGAACGTTTTGACAAAATTGGAATTCAAGAAAAAGGGTCATCGTGAATAGAAAAAATAATTTGGGAAACAATTGTCATTGCACATATGATTTTATAAATAATAATAATAATAATATTAAAATTATATTTATTTAATTGATAATTATTGAATGTTTTACAGAAACCGATACGATATTCTCACCGTCGTTTCTACAACCAATTGCAAGTGAACGTAGTAAAAGATTACAAATTATCACATCGACTAGCATTGACGTTTCTTGTCCGACATCACCCCAACATTCTCCGACACATCAATCTTGTAAAACTACAGTATTATTAATAGTAATGCACGCTGGAAGTGTTTTAGGTAATTATCAATTGACAAACAAAGTATTATTCTTATTTTATATCAACTAATGTGTGTATACAGTAGGCCCCTCAACTTTCGCACATAATTAATCCCTGAAAGTGTGTGCGAATGTTCGATAGCAGTGGGATGTAAACAAATATTCACCAAAAAATACAACAGGTTGACGTACGGCCTAATGCAAAACTTAAACTGTTTTGTCCTCTTTATCCAAACAATGTCATCTGATGACTAATCTGATGTCCCTTGAAAGGGGACATTCGATCGTTAGAGGATTAAACAGTTGAATCTATAAAATTGTGCTAAAGTTGAAACGCAAAAGTCAATGGCCGCTTGTAGTATAACGTAATTAATTAATATTATTATATTATTATTATAGATGCCAATGTAGATTTGACTGCTAAAAAATCGGATGTAACTACCTTCAGAGGTGCCTTTGAATCTGTCATGAGACAACATTATCCTAGTATGGTTGGACATGTTTCTATTAAATTTGTTTCGTGTCCATCGATTTGTACCGAAGGTCTGGGTGTTCTTTCTAGGTAAAATAAATCAAAAAATATTTTCAACTAATTTTAATCATCTTTTGTTTTTTATTGAAACAAATTTTAATTCAAAACGAGACGTCTTAAATAGAACTTATTCGACCTAAAAAAAAATATCAAATAATTATATAATTTAAAAAAAATATGTTTTATTATTAATAATATATTTTATTATTATAATATATAAATATTATTATCATATTATTAATATATAATAAATTTAATAAATTAAATATATATTAAATATATATATATATTAGGGATGGGAACAATGGCGGGATTTGGTATTTGCGGCAATAAACTTTCGAGTTCCTAATGCCAATTAATAATAATAATAATAATTAATAATATATAATATATAATAATAATATAATATATAATAATAATATAATACATAATATAATATAATATATAATAAAATATATAATAAATTAATATAATAAATATTATTATTATATTATTATATGTTATATTATTATATTGTTATTAAATATATTTTATTAATTAATAAAATGTTATAATTCAGTTTAAGTCCATATAGTTTTGACATGTCACCATCATGCATGGATGCACCTCAAGTAACGAACGATACCATACCAATCGGTGCAATACCATTATTGGCAAGTGCAAGTTCGGATTATGAAGAAGCGGTAACACGAGTGGTGACAAATGCAAATCAAATTTATCAAGAATTTATAAAGAGCGAAGAGGGTAAAGGTTTCAGTGGACAAATTTGTTTCATCGGTGATTCCGTAGGTTCAATTTTGGCCTACGATGCATTGTGTAGATCTACGCATTATCATTCGAGACATAACAGTGAAAATAATATATTAGAACCGAATAATCAAGGAATCGATAATAATGGAACATTCGAGGATGGAAAACATTTGAGTGCACCTTCACCAAGAAGAAGATCTTCCGGTACAAAGTAAGAATTCATTTTTTTTTATTATTTTATTTTATTTCTATTTTTAATATTATTATAATATTATTTATAATATAATAGTAATTATATTATTATATTAGTATTAATTATTATGTATAATTATTATATACTATTTTATTATTATAATTTTTGTTGTTGTTAATTTATTTAAAATTAAATATCATATATTATTATTAATACTAATATAATATTAATATCAAAGATTCTTTATAATTAATTGAAAATAAAAATAAATTGATTTTATGTCAGTGACAGGTCTCATCAATGTAAATTAGAATTCGAGGTAGGAGAATTCTTTATGTTTGGCAGTCCATTGGCACTCGTAATGGCATATAGAAAAATATCATCACACGTAGATAAAAATAGTAATATTCCAAGGCCAATGGTGAATCAGGTATACAATCTTTTTCATCCGAGTGATCCAGTGGCAGCGAGAATCGAGCCATTGATATCAGCAAGATTTTCATTATTACCACCTGTTAATGTTGCTCGATATCAAAAGTATCCTCTTGGAAATGGACAGCCTTATCATTTACGTAAGTATTATTTACTTTGTAAATGCGTCATCGGATAGAAAAGAAAATAATTGACATTCCAATTATTTTTCTTTCTTTTCTTTTTCTTTTTTTTCAGTGGAAACGATTCAAAGTAATCCACAATTATTTGCGGATGGATTAAACGTTCCTAATATACACATGACTACACCGGTTCAACATTCACATTTGAGAAGATTGTCAGATATTTCGATTCACAGTACTATGTCTGGTATCATTGATAATATTCCCTTACAAGTTGTTTCTGCTCGTAAGTATTCATCCAAATCTAAAACACACACAATTTTTATATTTTAAAATATATATTATAAAATAGATATAATAATAATATCAAATATATATATATATATATATATATTCTAACTTATTTTATATATAATACAGTATATGTATAAATTTAAAATAAATTATTATATTTAAAAATTAATTATATTATATAAATATAATATTTTTTTTATATTAATATAATATAATATAATATTTTTTATAAATTATTATATTATAAAATAAATTAATAAATAATTTAAAAGAAATTTAAAAATAAAGTTATATATAATATTATATAACTTATTATATATATATATATATATATATATAATATTATACATATATATATATATAAAAGAAAAAAATTAGTTACACAAAATTAATTTAATTTTATTTTATTTTTTTAATTTATTTTAGTTACACAAAAATGGTGGGGCACCAAACGAATAGATTACGCTCTATATTGTCCAGAGGGTCTGGCAAATTTTCCTACAAACGCATTACCTCATCTATTCCATGCTAGTTATTGGGAATCATCAGACGTAATAGCATTTATATTAAGACAGTTAGGTCGATTCGATTTGCCTATGCTCGGTAACGAAGAAAAAGAACTCTCCTGTTTCCGTCCAGGTCAACCTAGAGAAAAATGGAACAAAAAACGCACTTCGGTTAAGCTGAAGGTTCGTATTTGTATTTGGGACAACTTAATAATTCTTATTATTATTTAATGTAATACGTATCTTCGTTATTAATGAAATGAAACAACATTTTGTTCAGAACGTTGCTGCTAATCATAGAGCCAATGATGTAATCGTTAAAGAAGGTGCTGCTCAAGTATTAGTTGCCAGATTTATGTACAGTCCAATAGACGTAATTGCTTTAACAGGTAAATAACATTCACGATTAATCATAATTTTGTAATTCCAATAACGTTTATATAAATAATGTAATATTGAACTAGCTGTTTAATTAATATTCCAGGTGAAAAAGTAGACATTCATATTATGAAAGATCCACCTGTTGGAGAATGGACCCTTTTATCTACTGAAATTACTGATAAAAATGGTAGAATAACATATAGAATACCTGATGACAAGGTTCTCGGTTATGGTCTTTATCCTGTTAAAATGATTGTTAGGTAATACGATATCAATAATTGTATTATATAAATTATTTACTTGTGTAACAGTAATTATGACAATTCATTTAACACAATGAATGAAAAGATTGAAATAATTGTGAATTATTGTATAAACTGATTTATTTTACAATATTGAAAAATATGAAAAATATTATTGAATACATGTGTATTTAATATTAAAAATACATTAAATATCTTTTTTCAATATTTTGTGCTATTAGGGACTTATTATTAATCAAATGTCATAATTAATTGGCACACACATTTACCCATTGTTATTAATTAAATATTACAAATATTATTGATATTTAGAGGAGATCACACATCTGTCGATTTCTTTATGGCTGTGATACCTCCGAAAACAGAATGTGTGGTCTTCAGTATCGATGGTTCGTTCACAGCAAGTATGTCAGTTACCGGAAAGGATCCTAAAGTTAGAGCTGGTGCTGTTGATGTTGTCAGGTAAATATTTGTTAAATAATATCATACCTTAATACTTATGAAATTTTCAATAATTATTTATTATCAAACACTTGAACAATTTGTTGTTTTATTTATTATAGGCATTGGCAGGAATTAGGCTATTTAATTATATACATTACTGCACGACCTGATATGCAACAGAAGAAAGTTTTATCTTGGTTATCTCAGCATAATTTTCCTCATGGTTTGGTGTCCTTCGCAGATGGTCTTTCCACGGATCCGCTTGGTCACAAAGCAGCGTATTTAAATAATTTAGTTCAGGTAAATAAAATAACAACGAACAATCAATCAATCTATCCCAATTGAATTTTTTTGTTTTGCTTCAATGTATATTGGGTTGTCCAGAAAATTCGTACCGATTTTAACGAAAGATTGAAATGCAAATAATTGAACGCATTTAATTTTTTTTTTTATTAAATTATATATAAGTGCTATTCAGTTCCACAATCTTTCTCCATCTGTAAGGATAACTTGAATATTTTGTTCTTCCAAAACTTCTCAGGTTTTGTTTAGCAAAAGAACTTTATGCCACTTACCGCAAAATCGGCACGAACTTTTCAAACAATCCAATATATTATTCGATCAAATTGAAAAATTTGTTCAATCGATCAAACTTTAAGAAATTAGAAATACAATTACTAATGAATGACAAAATATTTTGTGATTACAGGAACACGGTGTGATAATACATCAAGCGTACGGTAGTAGCAAAGATATAAGTGTTTACACGTCAATAAATCTCAAACCCAATCAAATATTCGTTATTGGTAGTACATCGAAAAAACATCACGCATTAGCAACAATACTTCAGGATGGTTATGCAGCACACTTGAGTATGCTACAGGTACATGGTGGTTCGAGACCGGCAAAGGGTAACGCAAGGATGGTAATACCACGTGGTCAATTTGTTTTACCTGGTCAGAATGCATCTTTACGGCGCAGAAGGTATGTCATTTTAAATATTATTATTAATTACTGTTGTTTAAACTCGTTTATAAAAACAAATGAAATATATTTGATGATAATTCGCTGATGATCTTGAAAAACTATTGGATTGTCTGAAAAGTTCGTGCCGATTTCGACGGAAGATTTAAACATTTAAGTTTTTGAAGTGAAAACTTCTTTAGGATGGGGAGGTGATTTGAAAAAAACGAACGAAAATCCATGGTAACGAGCAACGAAACGATGAAACGATGAAACGGTTAAGGTACTAAAAAGAGAAAATGAGACAAACATATGCACATGTATAAGATTTAACCTAAGAGAGAATGAGATAGAAGACAGTATGCATTTGTTTCTTATTATCTCGGTTTCCTCTTTATGCGGTGCTTCGTAATCCCCACTCCTGGCTACTAAGTGTTGTATATGTGTGTGTTTCAATTCCACACATTTAAAAATATAAGTTAGTTCTTCGACTGGCCACTAGATTATCCATGTTTCTCACGAGCAAAGTTGTTTTTTTTTTTTTTTTTATAATAAATAAATCCTACAATTATCTTACTCCTGATACTCTGCATTCGACTTATTCTCTCGAAACGAAGGTTTTAAGAAGGTTTTCACTTCTAACACGTGTGATCTATTCTATTTGGTTTATATTATATAAGTGTCATTCTGTTTTACATCCTTTCTTCCATCTTTATGGATAAATTCACAATTTTGTCCTTCCAAAACTTCTCAGGTTTTTTTTTGCAAATGAACTTTATGCCACTTAGCGAAAATCCTGCACGAACTTTCCAAACAATCCGATATCATTCAAAGGGAAATTCATATGAAAAAAATTAACAGAAATTGCAGTACATGTGGATGTATAATATATATATATATATATTATGTTTCCATAAATCTATCTCTTTATCTCAAATAAATTATTAATTAGGATAATATAATATACGCTGAAAGCTACGAGCTCGAACGAATGAAAATAATTTGATTCAATAAAATGAACATGTTGTTTTTAGGATTTTTTTTCTTTATTTTTTTTTTTTTTTTTTTTTATAAAAACAACGATATGGGTTTGCAAATGAGACGTATAATTTGTTCAAGGTAATATGATAAAAAGAAAAGAAAAAAGCAAATTAAAGAATCATTTCATCGTCGATAAATAAATAATATGTAAATGTGACATTATTTGCCAGTCCATATTGTTTGGACATTGGAACTTGTCAAGGTGTGTGATATTTGCAGTATGTGTATGTACGAAATACGAAAATACTGGCTTTGTTCCAGTAATGACACAAGCATCAACTCCTCAGTGTGCAACAGTGTATACTCAAAATGGAAAGTCCCTTTAGTGACATCTAACACACGACTATAATCTACGTTAAAATTAAATTAATCGCATTGGTAATTATCTTTCCTACCTCTCTCTCTTTCTTTCTTTCTTTCTTTTATTCATTCATTCTTTTTTCTCTCTCCTACATTTCTTTCCTTAACCTTTGTTTACCATCCTTCCTGGATTAACACGCTTACCACACTCGGGTCCAAAGGACCCGGACGAGAAAAATTGTTATAAAAAAAAAACTATTACATAGATTTACTTGAACATTTTTTTGAAAATTTCTTTAATACTTACTTAAAAAGATTATATAAGTTTTATAACTTTAAATTAAATGTAAATATGTTGAAAAAAATTATCAAAGTTGAACAATTGAGAAAAATGACTGAAGTTGCTAAAAAGGTCTGCGGGGGTCCTTTGGACCAAGTGTTAAGCAAAGGTTAATCTTTTTCTTTTTTCTATCTTTATGCTATCTTTATCTTTATCTATCTATCTTTCTCGCTAATACCACACTGGATTTATGGATAGAAAGATCAATAGTTTAAATTAAATTTAAAAGAAAAAACAAACAAACAAATAGAAGAAGTAAGATAAATTGAAGATATTATATATTACGTTAAAATGTTTATTCGATAATAATAATAATAATAATTATTATTATTATTATTAACGTTGCACAGCTGCTGTGTTGTTGATTAACACGAGAGAAACACTTGTCAAAAAATTTGATTTGTGGGTATTGAATTTTCGAAAAAAAAAAAATAATAATAATAGGAAGCGAATAAATTGATTAAAGAATAAGAAAAAGAAAAAAGAAAAGAATTAAAAGATATACTTGATCAAAAAAAAAAAAAAAAAAAAATCTTTCTATCTCTAACATGCTGCAAGTGTGCCGTGCTGTGATGATACTTGGCTGATGTTCAATGGACACTCAGGAGATGTCTAAAATTCAAGAATTTCTTCGTTACAGGTACATGCTATGAGGATATAAGATAAAAAAAAAAAAAACAAATAAAATAAAAATAGAAAAAAAATGAAAGAAAACGCGTTCAATAGTTTAAAAACGAAATATTACGTCGTTGTTGTGTTCTATGAAAACGAACGACGAGATTATTATTATTATTTGAGCGTCCGCACAAAACTGAAGATAAAAAAAAAAATAATAAAAATGAAAAATAAACACAAACAAATAAAAAAAAATTAAAAACGAACTAATGAACAAATATATATATTTGAAAAAAAAAAAGAAAAGAAAAGAAATAAGTAACAACACTAGATGAAAAAGAATATTATTATCTTATATTACTTTCTTTATGAAACGTTTGAAAAAAAGAAAAAAAAAGAAAAAAAGAATGGAAAAAAAAAGTAAAAGTAAAAATAATAATAATAATATATTCAGGAAGTGTGGTAAAATCCGCTTTGACTGTTTAGATGCTCTCAGTGAGTTAGAGTTCTCTCGTCTAATCTATCGAGATTATCTGATCCTGTTTTTTAGTCATCAAGGTAAACAGCAGGTGTATTGTAATGTTATGTTTTTGTAAGAAAATTTGTCTTTGAGATTGAATGCTCTCTGTGGGTTTTATTATTATTATTATTATTATTATTATTATTATTATTTATACAATTTTTTCTTTTTTCCTATTTTTATTTTGTCTTCTTTTTATTATTTTACAATTTGTCGAAAAGAGTTTGACGAATCACCATACGAAAAAATATTAATATTTAATATAATATTACAAAATATAGAATATTATTAATTATTTAATTAATAAATTAAATTTAATTAATTATTAAATTAATATATATATATATATTAAAAGTTAATTATATTATTATTAATTGTTAATTAATATTAATATAATAATAATTATTATTATTCATATACTAAAGAATTTCATTTAGATATTTACGTAAAATATTACACTTCTATTATTAGTATAATTGTTATAAATAAAGTACATATATATATTTTGTAATATTATATACGAACGAATATACATTAATATAAATATTTTATCTAATTGTAATTACTTGTTTTTATTTCTACGATTATTAAAAAAAAAATATATATATACATATATAATAATTCAATTTTGATTTTTTAATAAATTTTCTTACGTATTAAGAAAAAAAAATTTAAATTCGGTGATTCGACAAGACTCCAATCGTCAAGTTTCTTTGCAATATAAGATTTAATTATAGATTAGAAAAATTGCAACGTCAATTGCACGATTTTATAGTGTCGAATGAATTAATCGTTGAAATAACATCGCAATTAAAAAAAAAAAAAAAAAAAGAAGAAAATGAACGAACGATTTATGTTTGTCAGCATTTAAAGAAGAAGAAGAAGAAGAAAAAAAAGAATTATTCTATTCTATTTCTCTTTCTCTCTATTCTTCTATTTTTTTGTTTAATTATCACAATTATACATTAAGCTTCTTCATTCATCACGCTTGTTATTAAAACACATCTTAACTACTAAACAACAATGAAGAACAACAAGTCATTTTTATTTTAATCGATTTACTAATTAATCAATTAATTTTTCAATTGATCTGCAAATTAAACTTGACTAATTAATTGTTCATTAATAAATATCTTCTCTTGTAAATTCCTTTCCGTATAATATTTGATAAATATTCTTTAATTAATACATTAATTAAATAAATTTAATCATCAATTATAATAATTAATAAAATAATATAGTATTAAAATATTCATTAAAATCGCACAAATTGTGATGTGTGCATTTAACAAAATTTTTATACAAAAATTCCCAAAAAAATATCAGTTAGAAAAAAAAAAGAAAAAAGAAATAGAAAAGTTTTTTTTACGTATTTATTATTTTTTTTTTATTAATTTTTTATTAATAATTTTTTTTAATTATTTTTTTAATAAATATTTACATTCTTGTCTTCGTTACTTCTTTCTTTATTTTCTTGTTTTGTTTTGTTTTGTTTTTCTTTTTCTTTTTCTTTTGAGAAATAACATTTTTCGACATTTTTTCTCATCAATAAAAATAAAAAAAAAATAAAGAAATAAAAAAAAAGGGGGACCGATGATTATTCGTAACTTTTCGACGGAACATAATTAAAAAACGAAAAATGTTTTGAACGATGAGCACGATCCATCAAGCAACAAGCAACCATCACACATTCTGCTTTTTATTTTTGAACGAGCTATGTTTACGTCATCAACCTCATGCTTTCAGCGTAGAATAAAAAAAAAAAAAAAATAGGAAAACATTTGTAACAAATACGTACTCTGTTAAAACGCATTGGTATAATAATCTTATAAATGTTTAACATAAGTCCCATTCATTTTCATGATACGAAACACGTTCTACATTCACATTCTGTATTTCCTGTCCACTTACATCGCTTCTTTTTCTCTTTCTTTCGCTTTTTCGCTCTCTCTCTCTCTCTCTCTCTCCTTTTATTTTTTTTAATAATTTTCTCTGAGAGTATTTAAAATAATAACAACAAACTTATTTTTATAATTAGCCTGCTTGCGCTATAAGCTTTATTATCTTATGAAGATTCTTTGAAATTGAAAATAATCGAAAAATCATTTTCTTCCTGATATATGCACGTGATACGCAAATAATAATAAAAAAAATAAAAAAAAAGAGAAAAAGAAAAATAAACGATAGGATCATCATGCTGCTTCTTTTATCAAATCCCGGATGTACCCAATTAGATGAATGTTAAACATGGCGGATGCGACATGTGACTCTGTTTACTCTTACAACAATGAAACTTTGCGTAATATCGATTGAACATTT
The DNA here is from genome assembly GCF_049000335.1 of Polistes dominula. Lineage (NCBI taxonomy): Eukaryota > Metazoa > Arthropoda > Insecta > Hymenoptera > Vespidae > Polistes > Polistes dominula. Next base: position 966,749 of record NW_028301040.1, read on the forward strand.
TTTTTTCTTTTTTTTTTTTTTTCTATGAAATAATACGTTTGAGAAAAATTCTAATTTTAAATCATGAATTTTGTTCAATGAGATTTTACGCAAGGATTTTAAACAAAACAAAACAAACAAATCAATTAATCATTTTTTTTTTTTTTAAATCATACATTATATACATATATGTATATATACTGTATTTTTTTTTTTATTGACATATATATACTGTATTTTTTTAATTTACATATAGATACTATATTTTTGTTTATTGACATATATATATATATACTGGTTTTTTTTTTTATTGACATATATATACTGTATTTTTTTTTATTTACATATTTATATACTGTATTTTTTTTTATTGACATATATGTACTGTATTTTTTTTTATTGACATATATTTATTGTATTTTTTTTTATTTACATATTTATATACTGTATTTTTTTTTATTGACATATATGTACTGTATTTTTTTTTATTGACATATATGTACTGTATTTTTTTTTATTTACATATATATACTGTATTTTTGTTTATTGACACGTATATACTGTATTTTTTTTTATTGACATATATATACTGTATTTTTTTTTTTTTATTGACATATATATATATATATACTGTATTTTTGTTTATTGACAAGTATATATATATACTGTATTTTTGTTTATTGACATATATATATATATACTGTATTTTTGTATATTGACATATATGTATATATGTGTACAAAAAGTATGTATTATCATTTTTGTATTTTTGTATTTTTTTTTTTTTTTTTTTTAATATGTACAAAAAGTATTGATCGATTTCGTTATAGAAATGAAAAAAAAAAAAAAAAAAATAGAAACTATAATTGTAATAAAAATTAACAGCTCTTTTAGAACGGCGAAACGAGCTATTTCCCAATCAGGTGTGGGAAAAATATTCCCATTGGAACGAAGTACGAGCTTAGGACCACCACCACCATCAAGTTCGGTTGATAATGTGCCACATTCGGCACCACCAATCAAAAATATCACCACCACCACCGATAAGAAGCTCTGACGACTCACACGCTGCCGCTCTTTCTTCGAATCTTTGCATTAATTTTAACGATTAATATATTTCATTTAATTATTTAATTGTATTAATTCATTTTATAGGTTGTCTTTTCTTTTTTTTTTTCTTTTTTTATTAATTAATTTGAATTTCAATTTATCTGACTGACGTGCCCGATTTTTAAGTGCAAAACAAAAAATAGAAACAAAGAAAACATTTGTATCATTTTTACGTTCAAATCTTACGTCATAGTTGTGTGAACGACTACGTTAATCGTATTAATGATTGTTATGAGTAATAATATTACGTTATTAGTAATAATAATAGTATCAGATTTTTATTTTTAATAATTCGAAAATTTATTTTTTTATTATAATATATATATATATATATATATATATATATATATATATATATATATATATACATCGTTTCGAATTGAAAAATAATTCGAAAATTTCCAATCACACATTGTTGACTTTGTCAATGTGATTACATCATTACAAATCCTTTTTTTTTTTTTTCAAATCGCATAATCGTAATAATGTATTACGTAAAGTATAAGAAAAAAAAAAAGGAAAAAAAAAAGAAGAGTATTCGTTTATTATTGATTGGATAATATACAAGATGTATAAAACACCACCACGTCACTAGCATTTTTTTAAATTTAACATTGTCTTGGTTTTTTTTTTTTTTTTTAATTTTTTGACTGATAGTGACTTGCAATTTAGGTTAAGTAACTTGATTGATAACTTTGCGTTACTATGATACGAAAAAGAAATGAAAAAGAAAAAATGTATTCGTTTAAACTATTGTATGATCTCAAATAATTGTTGTTAATATTTTGAAAGATGAATTATATTCTAACGTTGAACGTAAATTAGTGTTCAATATATATATATATATATATATATATATATATATATATATATATATATATATATATATATATATATAGGGGAATGTAAAAATAAAGGGTTCAATATTAAAAGGGTTTATAATACTTGTTAATAATATGTTGCCAAAAGCATATAGAACGTTCATAAATAATAACAATTAATTTACATCGAAAAGGATTGATTTTAGGATCCATAATATTAACACGTTCGTCGCTCAGTTCGTTTCTGAGGTTAAGTTTCTCGTCAGGCCCAAAATTCGACTGTCGCGACATGTCGGCGCGCCTACGTAACGTAAAGAAGCGATAAGTAGAAATATCAATAATGTGACACCCGAGTATTATTGTTATATTATTATATTATTATATTTTATTTAGGGAAAATAATAAAATATAAAATCCGACTAAAAATCCTGTAACTTCAAGAAGAAGAACGTCACCGTATGCGGTGACAGAAGCCCCCAAAGAAGCATACCCTTCACCGTATATGGTGACATGGCGACTAACGTGTTAATTAAACATTTTTTTTACTCATTCAATGAATACTTTAAATCTTTCACATTGCGAACCCTTTTTTTTATCACCCTGTATATAAAATTTATATATATACTATATCGTTATTAATATTTTTGTATTGTATAATTATCGTTCCCTCTCTTATCGTTATCATTATTAAAATTATTATTATTATTATTATTATGCATTTTTTTTTAATTGGTTACAATTAATTAATCATACGTGTGAACATGTGAAGAAAAAACAAAAAAGATAAATTACATTAAAATTGTTATTAAACAAATGAAATATAGATTTGAAGTATTAGAAATGATTGCGCAAAAGTATTATTATATTTATTAGTTATTACAAACGCGTTATCTATATGAGATAAATTTTAGATAAATAATTGTAACAATTTTTTTTTTTTTATCAACAATCTTTTTTTTTTTTTTGATTTAATTCAATTTTATTTATCCTTTTTTTTTAATTATTTCTTTTTCCATATTTTTTTCTGTTTACTCACGTCAGTGAAATTTTACACACACGCGACTCTCCTTTTACATGGTCAGTGTAAAAATTAACGAAATAAATAATATTATAGATATATGTATATATATAAACTACATAAATGTATATGTATATGTATATATATATATATACGTATATTTTATCGAAGGAAAGTGTGTTACGAAAGTCCTGTATCGTAAATTTACTACATTTCTCATAAACAAAGAAGACTGTAATAGAAAAAAGGAATGTTAAACTAATGAAACAAATGAAATTCGTGTGTCGATTATTTAAACAAAACAATTATATATATATAAATATA
>NW_028301040.1:2710000-2712500 GCF_049000335.1 Polistes dominula
TGTCCTCTGTATTTCTCTTTTTCTTGTTATCTTTTTGTTTTATAAACTAATAAGACGTAAAATATGTAAGTAGTTATTTATCGCAACTTTTTGGAACAAAAGTCTAACGATCGTGTCCCTGTTACGGTATTATTATGATGATCGTTGTCATCTTCAGGCCAAAATTTGATCCACAAACATAAAAATTTAAAAAATTCTAATGGTTATTTATTAAAATTCTAAAAAAGCCCATATACGCATTAAAATATGCACGTTGGTATTTAAATTTCATGATTAATTATATCAGGAAAACAAATTGCAATATTATTAACCCTTTGGGAAACATTTGACGTGTGAGACACGTCATCTGCTTACTTGGGTATTTTGTTTTATTTATAATATTTATTAATATTTAGTAATTAAAATGTTGTTGCCAAAAAAAAAAAATATATATATATATTTATATCATCAATATAAATATATTTCAAATAAAATGTATTACTTTTACATATTAATCCATATATAGATACGATAACAAATGAAATTCGTTATGTATAGATAAAAATTGTCAAATAATTCAATACTCATGGGGTTAATATCGTACAATTTAATAATTAAATAATATCTTATAATGGTTTAGTTATCAAAATGAAATTAATAAAAAAAAAACAAAAAAAAGCCTAAGCTCTTTCGTGTATCGATTTTTCAATTTTTTTTATGATACTCGTTGCAAAGTTTACAAGTGTGTGTTTTAGCATGAAAAACAAATTGCATAGATGCAAGAAAATAATGCAACATTGATGACAAATTGATAAAGTGATTGATACAGTCTAGTCATACTGATATTTCAAAATAAGTATCATGAAACCTTTAGTACCGAGATGTCATACATTGTAAAGTTTGGACATGTATATGGGAGCTTTTAGATCGAAGATGATCATCTCACCTATGTATCTCTAGAAGATGATACTCTCACAATGTATCTAGGGCCACATTTACTATGAAGTGCATTTAGGCATAAGTTGGAGTAGTCTTGTGTTTTTTTTTTTTTTTTTTTTTTTTATGAGAATCAATATTTTAAAACTTTACTCTTCGTACAAATAACAACATAAAAAAAAAAAGAAAAAAAAACAATTTAATATACTAATATAACTTCCCTAGTATATTAACACTAGATTTTCGAATTGAGCCAATTCGACTCATTGAACATTTGATTATTTTATATATTTATAAAATTTAAATACTATTTTTTTTAAATTTATATTGTGGTTTTTAGTTACGTAATGAAATATACGTAAATATTAGTTCCATTCCTTTACTCAATCCTTCATTCAAACAATGTTATTAAATCATTACAAAATAATGAACAAAACATCCGTAAATCTAGTGTGTTAAAAAAAACATTGAATCATTAAAAGACATTGAAAAATTCTTTTTAATATTAAATACCACGTGTATTCAATAATTTTCAATATTTTTCAATATTCTGTGCTATTAGGGTTGTTACAATCAAAGATTAAAAATATAACTAATAAAAATTACACACACGCATATATAGAATTAAATTAAATTAAACATATATTTGTTCTGATTCTAATGTTTCTTCTTTCTTTCTTTCTTTTTTTTTTTTGTTCGAAGCTAAATAAAAATAATGTGTTACGTCTAGGGCTTTCAAAATTATAAATGCGGCCCAGTTCGAAATCACGATGAATTGTATTAATAGAAATTATACACACACACACACACACACACACACACACACATACGTGTATAAATCGTGTTGCTTGGAAAGTTCAATAATTCGAAGACAACATTTATAATAATATAAAAAAATGTTGTCTTGGTATTATTTGTTACTTTTCTTTTTTTTTATTTCGCGAAATTTCAAAGCAACCCGATACCATTTAATTATTTCATATTGCTTAGAAGTATATTGAAAATCGGAAGTAACACACGAGGCACGATCGTAGTTGACGCCATCCCCTCCCTCCTCCCTCTCATCATCGTCTACAATCTGAAAAATTAACAAAAAAAAAAAAAAAAAATATAAGCAACCTGTTCGATGATGACAAAACATTCTCTTTGTGTCCATTAATTAAATTAATTAAAAAATTGTTTATTCTCTCCCTGGTTTTTTTTGTTCTTCCTCCACTTCTATTTCTCCCCCAAACCCCTACATTTTTCTTCAGGTTTCATTTTAACCATGAATACATCATATAATAATAATAATAATAATAATAATAATAATAATAATAATAATAATAATATTGTACAATTATATTTACGAAACGTTTGTTTTGCTCTTACACACGTTGACTCTTTTCTTTTTTCTTTTTTTTTCTTTTCTCATTTCTCTTGATAAAATGTTTATACAATGTTCCCATTTTATAGCGGTCACACTTAAAACCTATGATATATTATAATGCATTTTTCATTGAATATACCGAGCACTATTTGAAAAAACTATTGCAAAGGCATCAAGGAACAACCATCCCTCTCCCCATTACTAAAACAATTTCTA
>NW_028301040.1:3865000-3962500 GCF_049000335.1 Polistes dominula
ATGCAATAGTTTCCAAGTTAGTAACGACACAGCAAATTCATTTCAATTTATTTTTTATTATTGTTCTTGTTTAAATATTTAAATGCAATAACATTGGTACAAGTTTCACAAGGTTGAAACCAAAACTTTTTCTATAATTTGAAATATCAATTACACTTTATCGTAAAACATTCTAGCTTTCCAATTAGGATCGTAGTTATTACACAATTCGAACCAAAAGTAAAACAATTTAGTTGAGAATGTCTTTAGAAAAATAGTAATTGATTTTAAAAAATTACTTCACAAAAAAAAAAATCACGTTCTCGTGATATTGAATAGTGATATATAACTTCATATACTTTACTCGACTTTCGGTTAAATTTATTAGAAAATTTTTATTGGAAATTATATTGTGTAAAATAAAGAGAGAGAGAGAGAGAGAGAGAGAGAGAGAGAAAAAGGAAGGAAAAAAAATAACGTCCTAACGAGGGCGTGATTTAATTAAAATTTCAACGACCTTTCTTCTCCGTTCTCTCTCTCTCTCTCGGCCCGCTCTCGATTACCCACTTCTTATTATCCCCCTTTTAAATATAGGATTATAACGCTCAAAGAACAACGCTGAAGTCTCCTTCGGTGTGTTTATTAAAAATTTACATCGGAATGACAAAGACGACTATAAACGCGCACGGTTTTATTAATCCGCTTTAATCAAATATAACAATCGTGATTGATTAATAAAATGGAGAACACTATATATAATAAATATAACCAAAAAAAAAGTCAGATTGTTACGCCAATGGAAAAAAAGAATTTTAATTAATCAATTTTATAATTTAATAAAGAAACAAATAAATCGGAAATCAAAATAGAAAAGCATTTTGACCAGCCAATAAGAAAATGCATTATTCAAGATCTAAAGGTGGAAGAATCAGACTAAAGGTCGGATCTGATTGGTCATTCGGTTACTTTGATTTTTCTCTTTCTTTTTCAAACGTTTCTCTTCAACTTTTTTAATGAATTGGTTCTTCAATTTCAACGATCTCCGGACAATGATTAGTATGGCCGTATTAAACTAATATTAATAGTTCAAAACGAATACATATCATTAGTTATTAAAACGAATACGCAACAACAACAAATCGTAATCTAGATATATATATAATATATACATATATATATATAGATATATATGTATGTATTATAACTGATGCCGATTAATTTGTAATGCATTTACCTTACATAAATAATATACACCCATATTTATACATATATATAGGAATTAAGATCTATATATATATATATATGTGTATATATGTGTACACAAACATAAGCGTACATTTAGAATAAATAAAATTTGATTAAGAATTTATTCAAATAATTATAATTACGAAAGTTCGTTAAATATATTATCATTAATATTTATTATAATTATTATTAACATTTTCATTGTTAATATTATTATTATTCGTTATCAATGACTTTATAGTACATTGTTTTGTTTTGTGTCCATCTTGTGTCACTTCTTCGTGAAATCATTATCATTATGTAAATATATATATATATATATAAATTTATAATTAAGTATATAGGTAAATATGTATGACAAGAAAAAAAAAAAAGAAAAACATGTTCCATCGTCGATATAGCAATATTGTAAAAGAAAAACAACAACAACAATAATAAATGCATACGAAAGTGGAGGAAAAAAAATGAGAAAACATCAAAGAATGTAAAAAAGATGATCGTATTTAAAAAAAAAAAAAAAAAAAAAAAAATAGGCAAGAACAAAAAAAAATGGCATATAATATTAGGCATAATAATGACAACAACAACAAAAGTATTGTATTTATTGTTAAAATGAATTACCGACAATCGGTAACGAACGAATCCTTTTTTATCGGCCATGACTTTTCTTTCAACGATTTATTGAATTTATTTGTACGAATGAAGAAATAAACAAAAACAAAAAATAGTAAAACTTTGAAAATTCATGTAAAAATACAAGTAAGTGATTCAGTTAGAGAAAGAAAGAGAGAGAGAGAGAGAGAAAGAAAAAAGGGTTTAAAATAAAAAATTAAAAAAAGAAAAGAGGGACATTAGAAAAAAAATAAAATGTCGTCGGTGTTTACAATCGTTTCGAAGTAATTTATATAAACGGAATGCGAGAGATGGATATATCAAGTTTAAAAAAAAAAATAAAGAAAAAGAAAAAACAGGATAGAAAAAATTATTTAAATAAAATTATTCTAAAATGTCGCTCACACAAGTTAAAAAAAAAAAAAAAAAAAGACAAAAATCGGAAAATACTCACACGTCTCTCGAGTTTCGATCGGACATTACCGAAATGAATAAAAAAATAAAATTACAAAAAAGAAGAAATAGAAAAAAAAAAGAAAAATAAAAAAAGAAAGAAAAAGGTCAACGTTTAGCAATATTTATTATTTTTTATAATAGACGTATACGTGCATACATACATACATACATATATATATATATATTTAGGTGATTATACATAAAAAAAAATAAAATAAAAATGTATATACGTATATACATACATACATGCATACATATAGATACGTAAATGTACGTACGTCGAACACATGCAGTCAAAAACCAAAAAACGTGTCGTGTCGGCCATCTTTGCATTTCCCAATTTAAATTAAACAAAAACAAAAAAAAATCCCCATCTATAAAACTCTCTATTTGATCGTAAATGTAGAAAATACGTTTCTTCCTCCTCTACTTTATAAAAAAAAAAAAGAAACACAAGAAAAGGAAAAAAAGAAGAAAAAAAAAAGAAAAACTCAGCCCAAAAAAATGCAATGATAAAAAATAAAAAATACGGTTGAGGTTTTTCCATATACACTTACCGATTTCTTCTTCGTCCTTTGATTGTGAAAGTAAGACCTCGTTAGTCCTTCTTAATGAAAATTCTCGTGTCGAATCGCTTCTTGCCTCTCAACTTTCCTCTAATCTCCTCTTCCTCCTCCTTCCAACCCTCAACCCTGAACCCCCTCAACATCCTCAACATTCACAGCCGTTATCCAACGAAGGAACAATCCTTTTGCTAACGAGCCCAACATACAAATCAATCATTAAAAACCTTCTTCCTTTTCCTCCTCACTCTCTTTCTCGTCCTTGCCCTCTCCACACCCCACCCCCTTTCCTTTCCATCCCTTTCTTCATCTTCAACTTCGAATCCATATAAAAAATATACGAAAAAAATATTTAAAAAAAAAAAAAAAGGATAAAAATCACATATTTTACGTTCTCTGTAATAAATAATATTAATAATAGTAATAATATAATAATAATAATAATAATAATTAATAATGGTAATGATAATGATAATAATATTAATAGAAATATTTGCGATTCGCGATTGTTTAACTGCATATACGATCGTTCAGGTTATTCTAATTGTTATATATTTGTATATCTCTCTGTCTGTTTGTCTGTCTGTCTGTCTGTCTGTCTGTCCGTCTGTCGAACGTTTTTAAATCAACAAGGATACAACAAAAAATATAAATAAATCAATTTATATATGCACATACATACATACATACATAGATATATACATACATATATTATAATACGTGCTATGCATGCAGGCATGCATGCATGAATTGTACGCGTTCATGCAAAATCATGCGCAATATGTTATAATATCAATAATAATTATAATAATAGTAATAATAATATTAATAATAATAATAATAGTTGTAATAATAAAATAAAAAGAAAATAACACCAATTTCAACGTTATCGTTAAAAATGTGAAACTAATTCAATACGAATTTATATTATGTATGTGTATGTATATAAGTATGTACGTGTGTATGTATTTATGCATGTATGTTTGTATGTATGTATGTAAGTATGTATGTTGTATGTATGTATGTATGTAATAATGGAGGTCTCTCTACGTTAAGGCAGTTAAGGAATTCGTCGTCGCTTTTTGCTAAAGATTAAAGAAAGAAAGAATAAAAAAAAGTACACACACACAGACACAAACTTAACAATAAGAGATAGAATTGTGGGTAAGAAAAAATTCATAAAAAAGAAAAAAAAAATAAGATGAGAAAAGAAATAATATATCGAAGAAATGATGGGCTAACGAACTGAAAGAAGAAGTCACGAATGATTGTTGCCATTGGAATATTTTTTCGTGTGGAAAGAATAAAAAAAAATGGACGCCGTGAAAGGTGGTTGTTGAGGAATGGAAAAAAGAAAAATGTGTATGAGTGAGTGAGTGTGTGTATGTGAGAGAGAGAGAGAGAGAGAGAGAGAGAGAGAGAGAAAGAAGGAACATTAAAAAAAAAAACCTAAAAAACAATTAAAAATAATACCATTTAAGTTTTCTCGTTGTGTATGTAATATACTTTTAATTGATCGACGCACATACACACACACACACACACACATTATTTAGGAAAAAAAATAAATAAAAAAAACAAAATAAACGAACGAAAACCATATGTAAAAAAAAGGAAAAATAAAATAAAAAGAATATGAAACAGATGAAATCACAGAAACCTGAAACGAGAGGGGAAAAAAGAGAGAGAGAGAGAGAATTTCAACTAAAAGATTCTCCTCTCTCAACGACAACAACAACAACCAAAAAAAAACGAAAAAATAAAAAGAGATGGGGAAAAAAATATATAAAATATATAAAAATATATAAATATAAAAAAAAAAAAATAAACAAGTTTTTTCGTATCGCTGGTGTGTTTTACATTTTATAGTAAATAATACTAGTGAAGAGAGCAGTATTATATTTAGCCCCAAAATGGCGGCCGATTATACGAGCTAAGTCGATAAAAAAGGAATAAAAATCAAAAATTTTCAAAACGGATATACCAAAAAGTGAATACAAAATATTACGTATATACATATGTATATGTATATGTATATGTATATGTATATGTACGAAATATGTATATATATATGTATGTTTATACATAAGGGTGTCATATAATTGGAGGTACAAGCGCTCAAAAGGATGAGAAATTGAAACTTTGGAAAATAAAAGTCTTATATCGAACGATAAACATAAAAATAGAAAGGATACAATAAATATTATTGTACTGAGAACACTTGCAATAATATAATAACAAAATAAATGTTTTCTCGAAATATTTTCAAGTAAAATAAAGAAATTCATTGAACTCAAACTGAATCAAATTCATACAAACCCGATAAAATCATCTCCTGTTCGTTTGTACTTTCGATTATAAGACACCATGAATATAATTAATCTCTCTGTTAACAAAAAAGAGAGAGGTGGTAAAAAAACAACGGAAGAGCGATGAAAAAAAAGCAATAATTGTGAGTTTTGCGTTGGCGGATGCGTTTCCGGCTTTTTCGAAGCTCCTTTACACGAATCTCATCTTTGTATGTAAATATAATACATGCGTATATGTATGAAGTATATAAAACATATCAATTCTTCTTCTTCTTCTTCTTCTTCTTCTTCTTCTTCTTTTTCTTCTTCTATCTCTTCATTTCGTTTCATCTTTTACAATTAGGGCCAAAAATTCCTAAACTAACTAAAAGATATTTTTAGATAATTTTAAAAATCAATTAGTACTACGTTTTTAAATTATTCAAATTTCTAAGTGTAAACTCTTGTTATTTCATAAATATCAATTTTATCATTTGACAAAATTAAATTAACATAAAAAAAATAATGAGAAGAAAAAAAAGGAATAAGATTTGAAAAATTTTCTAAAAATTTTTCGTTAACGTAGGAACTTTTGATCCCATCCTCTTTTCTTTTTATTTTATTATCGTTTCATACACTCATCACATACTCGCTAGCATATATATATATATACATATTACATATGTTGCACCGAAAAGAGATATGATCTATTTTCGGTGCCATGATGCAGAAGTGCATCAATAAAAAAATACAATGTTAGACATATTTCATATGTAAGAGCGAAATTCTTTAAAAAAAAAAAAAAATTATTACAAATGTCAAATAATATTATTCTTATTATTTCTTAACACAATTTTCCCAATATCCGATAGAATTCTTTTTAATTCTTGTTCAATTAACAGTTTTTAAGTAAATAATGTTATGTTAATTAAAAAATGACTAATTAATAGGGAAATTAATAACGAAACATTTCAATAAATCTTTCATTTAATTTGCATCGGTAAAATGGTACGTTCTTTATGCATGAAATGATTCACAATTATACTTGTTCTATCGGAAACTGTTAATTAAATATATGAATTCACGTATACGATCGTCATTATGAATTTGACTATGAGTGAAGAAAATTAGGAAGAAATTTGCAAAAAAAAAATAATAATAATAACAATAATATACATTTTATCGTTTACGAGCCTTACGTTTTGAAATCCGTCCTTAAATTCGCACGTAAACGATAAAACAAATAGAAAATTATTAAACAACCAAGAAGTTTGAATTTCGCTCTAATTCCTCAACAAATTTCATCGTTTGCGATCATCCCTCCTTCCTCTTTTCACATATTTTCTATTTACTTATATATTCTTCCTCATTTGTATTTTGAATTCTAATTAAATATTGAACACATACACGTTTTTAAGTGTTAGCCAAGTAACATGATCCTCTTTCGTTCGTTTAACGCAAATATTTGCATCGTATAAAGGATGCTCTTATTAATTGTCAATATTTGTTTCGCTATAGTTTTTCTAATATTCGTACAAGATTCAGATTTGTTGTCTGTTAAAAAAAATTATTATCAACGATCGTGTATATAAATTCTATCGGAATACTTTTATTTTTATTATTTTTTTTTTTTTTCATCCAAATAAATTTGTTCATTCGCGTTCAGATATTTTCCAAATAATTTTTTATAACAAATAAATGTATTCGTAAACGATTTTTTTTTTTTTTTTTTGTTATAAAATTCATATATCTTTTTTAATCGTTTTAATTAATTTTCCATTGCTGTTAATTTTTTTTTTTTAATGATTTCATTAGAATTACAAATGTAAGGGGTGAACACTTTGAAATATATTTCATTTACATTGAATTTATTTTTATTTGAAAAGCGAGTTAATGTAAAAGTAGAAAAAAGAAACAAATTTTAATATAATATAAAACAAAAAAAAAGATAAAAACAATTTAATTAAAAATTGGCATATGTCGTTGCAGAGTAACTCGGTTTGGTTAAATTTAAATTTGCAAAAGTGAGTTTACGTATATGAAAGCGTTAAATTATCATTTTAATTTTTATTTTCATATACTCCTCTTATATCCTGCTAAACTTTCTTATCATTTTAAACGTATATTAAATTTCGACGATTGCCATACGTGATAAACTAGTCCATTCGTTGTTATCTCGTTTATTTTTATTTTCCTTAAAACAAATTAAAAATGAAATTCAAAAATACAAAACGAATAAAATTCATTTCTTTTTTTCTATTTGCAATGTATGTGTGACATTTTATTTTAATAATATTTTAATTAGAACACAATGATATTATTTTGTTTGACATATCAAATTACTAGACAATATTTTCGAATATCTTAATTTTTTGGCACGTTTAATTAACAACCATTACCAAAAAAAAAAAAACGAAAGTACTGATATTTAGTTTTATTTATCTCATTATTCTAAAACTTTCGTATATAATACATCTATTATCACTTTTATCTATTTTCTTTTCTTCGTTATTTCATCATTCTGAAATAACTTGTGTTATCTGATTATTCTCACTTCTCTTTTTTTCTATTTCTATTTTTATTTTTTATTTCGATAAATTATTCGCGTGCGGAGAGCTCGGATGATCCGTCGTGTGATTTTAAGTTTAAAAGATGCATATGTAAAATAAACGAAAAATAATTCGTCAACGCTGGAAACGCATATGTGGTAATAAATTAAAAAAAAAAAAAAATGAAATAAACTAATAAATAATATAAATGTAGAAAATGTGAAAGTACTGAAAAGAAATAAGATTTAAACAAAAAAATAAATATGTTCATCCGCGTAAGAAAAAAAACAACGTTTGAAAGAATTGAATTACCAACGAGATTATTATACTCGATGATTAGTTTATTAAAATCTCTTTTGTATGTTTTTATATGCAGTTAAATAATAATGATGACGATATTGTAATATACACCACACTTTATTTATATATATATATATATTATTCAGTGTTGTAAACAAAATCAATCGAAGTTATTATAAAATATAAGAAATAAAATATTCGTGAACCGAGTTATAGTAAAAAAAAAAAAAAAACCAAAGAAAAAAAATACAAAGCATGCGCTTGTGAATAATAATTATTATTACCATTGTAAATTTCGTAACGATAAATTAAAAATAATGAACTTTTCGATAGATAATTATCATTTCCCTATGCACTCTTTATTTTATTATTATTATTATTATTATTATTATTATTATTATTATTATTATTATTATTATTATTATTATTATTATTGTTATTATTATTTTATTTTTTTCAACATGACTACATAAGTTTATGAAAATATCCTTGAAAAATTTCTTAACAGAAACTTAGTTGATTTTAAAAATCAATTATATTTTTTCCAATTACAAAACTATAATCTTAAAATTTCAAACACCTAATTAAAATTCTAAAAAACCTCAAATGTATAATTAATTTTTTGTATCACTTAAAATCTTTTGGATTTATCTCTGTGTTAAAAAAGAATTATTTGTTTTTTTTTTTTTTTACCAGCGATTTGGAATTTTTGGAAAAAGGAAAAGAATTATAAAAATATTATAACAGTAAAAAGAGATTGGTACGATTATCCAAAAATATATATCGCAGGTAGGTACTGACACATTTATGCGACAGAAAAAAAATGGTAATTCTTCTCATGAAAAATTGAATTCTAGGTCATAGGGATGTTCAGTAGTAAGAGTCGATCACACTCGTGTATGTTCAAACATTTAAGTAGTACGGATCTCTGGCGCCAGTATATACGGTCAGACATTAAGTAGTACAAGTAAATTACTCGTAGAAGGTCAGAAGTTTAAGTAATGCAAGAGAATATGATCGGACGTTTAAGTAGTATAGGTCAAGCGTTCGAAAGTCAATAGAACAACGAGATAGGAATTATGCAGATATTATTTATTGAAAAATAATAAGATGAAAGAAAAGATATTATATTTCTTTTATGCTTAAAACAAAATTGCTTTTATACCCAGTAATCTAATTAAATAAAACATTCAATTTTTTTTTTTTAATTTTATCTTAACGATAAAACATAAACATTTTTACAAGTCTCATTTTAAAAACGTAAATGTTTTTTAACAATAACTAATAAATATCAACAAATTAGTAAAATACTTTTGTTATATTTGTAAAATTGCAATATCTTTTTTCTTTTTTTTTTTGTTCTTTTTTTAGTTGTCAAACTAAAAGACGATCTTGAAAAATCTCTGATTAATACTGAAGTCATTCAAGTATATAGCCAAAACGTCTTGTATTTTACATATGTATATATAGATTAAGCTTTTCCAGCATTGTTTATGCTATTTGGTTGAATTTGTTGTGCGGAATTGGCAGCCGATGGTAGACTTTGTTGTACCACAGGATTCTCCTTGTTTTGTTCCGGGACCGATGGTATTTGATTTTGAACATGTTGCTGCTGCGATATCGTATTTTGAATATTTTGTTGTTGCTGTTGCTGTTGCTGTGGAATTTGATTATTATGCTGTTGTTGCTGCTGTGGCTGATATTGCTGTTGTTGTTGGATTTGCTGCGCTTGCTGTATTTGTTGATGTTGTATTGGAATCTGATTAGATTGTACCTGCCCATGAATGTGTCCATTTTGAGGCATCTGTCCTTGATATTGATGAGGATCCAAATGCTGTTGTTGCATTTGTTGATAATGAGGTTGTTGTTGTTGTTGTTGTTGGATTGGTACTTGGCCTTGGTAATTTTGTTGTTGTACTGGAATTTGTTGCGGATTATACTGCTGTTGAACCGGTTGTCCTTGATATTGATACTGTTGTTGATTAACTTGATTGCTGTCAACTTGTTGTTGCAATACGGGTACATGTTGTGGTGGGTACTAAAAGAAAATAAATTTATATTCTCGTTTCATTCAAAAATAAAACTATTTATTTTATTTCAAAAGGACTTAATGCATTTTACTAGTAAATCAAGGATGAGTGGAGAGCTCACCTGTTGATCGTGTAGAGGTGCATTACCATGCTCCTTTTGTAGCTGGTAACAAAACCAAAACATGCGTGTGTATGCAAGCTATATTAATTTTTCTAAATACTACAAATAACAACTGAACAAAATAAATTGTGTTCGTGTAAATAGAAGAGAAACATGTAAAAAATTGAAGTGAGAAAAACAAAGAACATTCCAATTGCATCTCCAATATTCAAAAGAAAATTATTTTTTAAGTAATTTGCATTAAGTATTAATCTTTCATGCGAGAAAAAGTCAGTAAGTTTAATTTGTAATAAAAATCTTATTTAAGTTATCGTTCACTTACCATTTCTTGCACACGTTTGTTATAAGCCTCGTATTCTTCTTTAGTAAAAATTTCTTGTTCGCCCAATGTTTCCCATCCTGGATCTTCTTGGAAATCTGGTTTCTTGGCTTGTTCCAAAAACTCTGAATAGCTGTGAAAGGAACAACATTGATTATTTAAATATATATAGCACATATATTGTAAGTTTAAATAAACTTAATATAAATATTACCTTATGAGACCATCCTTGTTAAGATCAGCTTCATTAAATACATGCTCTCTCATTCTTTCCATTTCTTCTTCCTTTTCAAGAGGATCAGTTATCGGCGCATCTTTGCCATACAATTTATCCAAATCTTTTAAAAATAAAGCCTTTACTTCGTTCTGATCCCAAAAACCACTATTATCAACGTCTGAAAAGTAATAAAATGATAAAAATATGCACCTGTGTATTATTCAGATTAATTTATAAATATAATTCGAACATTTTTACTTACCATGAACATAAAAGAATTTTTTAAGATCAAAATCTTCGCTATTCATATCGTCTTGCTCGGTCCATACATCTTCTAACTGACCCTTACTACCTGGATGGTGTATCTGGTAATAATCGTATTTGTAACAACATGACTAATTCTATCTCGTATCGTTATATTATTATAAAAAACTTACAGGAGCATGCTTTTTGCTTTTCTCTTTTAATTCTTGAATATGTTTCATATACTGTTCTTTTTCTTGCTCGTTCATACCTACAAATATAAGAATTTACATGAATATGTATAATTTTACAAATTTGATAGTAACAAAAAATAAACGAATATTACCCTTTAATTTTTGCTCTTCATTGAATTTCTTTTGCATTTCATATTCCTTAAATTGTTCACGTCTACGTCTGTCAGCTTCCTCTAAATCTTCTGTCGTCTAAAATAAATAACCGAACGTTTAAGAAATGTTGTTGTGTATCACGATATATCAATAAATCAAATTTATGGTGTTATACAACAAACCTTAGCTATTAGTTTCTTCAAATCGTTGATTTCAAACGAGCGTGAATTAGTATGATCTAAATGTTCGGCTATCTTTAAATGTTTAAGATCTATACCATTGTTCAAATGACTCTCCTTTATTGCAAGATGCCTTAAACGTTCCAATTCTTCTCGTTTCAATTCATCCAATTTAGTTCTTACTCTATGATTCACAAATTCTAATTCGTGAGCTATTTTTCCTGTCTGATATATAATGTATAAATATATAAATTAAAATAATTCATGCATTCAAATCAATCATTATAAATTACTTACACGTATATCCTCCTCATTGGCTTTCTCAAGTTTTGCACGAAAATCTGGATCACTGTCTAAGGCATCCACGACTTCCTTCAAGTATCTATGATATTCCATCTCTGGCTACGAATAAAAACCCCCATAGACATTTTTAATAATATTAAATATACAAGGTGTCCTGTAAGCAGTGATACAAGCAAGTACTGTAGTTAAATCTATCAAGCTGAAAATGAATCAAGTGCACACATACTAAATTTAAATTTTACAATTTACTTTCCTCAAAAACAGCTTTCTACAGACAAATTTCACTTTATATTATCAACTTAGATTTTTATGTAGAATCATTTCCTACTTCTTTGTACCACCAGTTACAGGATATCCTCCTATTTAATTATATATATTCTAAACTGCTATATTGTCATATTTATTATCATTTTATTTTTCTTACCTGACTTTCTTTCTCCTTATGATCTTCATTAGCCTTGTCTTTGGTCACCGGAGGTGCAACGATCACTTGCACCAACAGACCACATATGAAAATACTTAAAAACCAATCCATATTTCCTATAAATAAATAAAACAAAATTAAAATAAATATACACACAATAATCTAATATATAAATAAATTCATATTTAGATAAATATACTCATGTATGAATCAAAGTAGAATTTTTAAAGTGATAAATAATTTAGCACAAAAATTGCAATAAAATATTTTCTTATTTAAATAATCACAAGTATATCCACTTGTTATAATAATAGGAAACATACAAGTGGGTGTATATATTTATACTTGCCTTATCTAAATCACACTAGAAATTTCTGTATAGATATAAGTTTCAGACAAGATAATCTCAATATTTAAAATAGAGATAAGCCTAAGGACAAAAAATATTCAGATCTATTTTTTTTTTCAAGATAAAGTATTATCAAGCTAAAGAAAATATTACACGTGATAACTAATTTGTTGGCGTTGACGTCGTATACTGGAGTCGTGGCTCTTTTCAGATCATCGTAATAGAAATAACACTGACAGATAATGAGAAGAAGAGAGGGGAAAAAAAATTAAAAAAATACATAGATATGAAATTGCATCAATATAAAACAGGAATTCCCCGTGACGAAATTCACAGAACAAGAAGAAAAGAAAACTAATAATTATAAGCAATTTTATACCATCTGTTGATCGTGCAAATTTATTAAGAAGAAAATAAATCCAATTTATGATTACGCTGAGAATAATTTTTATTTATCAATGATAACATGCTGATTCATTACAAAATGTATAAAATAAATATGAAAAGTTAAAGAATAACATATACGAAAATAAAAAGAAATACATTAGTATTTAATATTGTTAAAGGAAAAAAATGTACCAACCTCCTTCGTATATTTGATGTCTCCTTTGACACTTGATACTTTATTCTACCGGAAAAGATAATTGTCAGTAATTCGAATACATCGAGGTTTACAGGAAGCCCGCGT
This sequence comes from Polistes dominula, assembly GCF_049000335.1. Classification (NCBI taxonomy): domain Eukaryota; kingdom Metazoa; phylum Arthropoda; class Insecta; order Hymenoptera; family Vespidae; genus Polistes; species Polistes dominula. Next base: position 3,878,213 of record NW_028301040.1, read on the forward strand.
TTAGTTTTAATTTAATGACGTTTTAATATATACATAACGTGATTGTTAAATTGAGAAACGTAAAATTCAACTATAAATATACTAAATGTTCTTAAGAAGTAAGGTTAAGGCAGAATATTCATGTATCGAACAATAAACTAGGTTCGATTAATCGAACGCTGTGATTGGTCGTCACACTTTCACTAGTCTTCTCGAATCATAAAAATAGTAATTATTGTTTTATTATTTATAATATTAAAATATAAATAAAAATGAAATTATATATATATATATATATATATATATATATATTATTTTATTATTAATATGTCAATAATAATAATAATATATTTATCATTTTCCATTATAATATTTAAATTGAATACAGAAATTTCTGGATTACATCTCGATTCAAATAATCGATTCTATTTCGTATCATGTATATCGCTAATGCATGTTTATAATAGCGTATGTAATAATACGAACTAAGATGGCTAAATTTTGATTAGAAGACTGCAACAAATAAGATAAGCATTTTCTCGTGCATTCGTAAAACCAATGTTTTGTAAAGTAATAAACCTAGAAAGTAATTTAGCTCAGCATTGTTTAATGAATATCGTTAAAAAATGTATAAGTGAGACATATTGGAATGCAACAAATTTAGTCGATCACATACGTCTCATCAAACAATTTCGTGGTTTTTTTCAATCTATACGAGACAGAGGGAAATCAACATTTTGATTGATATTCATATTAAATAATTTTAATAGGTAAGTGAGGTTAACAATTATTTTAATACATTTTCTAATTTATTATTGTGAACAAATAAAAAATTAATAAAAATAAATTTCTCTTCATAGTTGTAATCATGGTTGAAAATCCTAATAATTGTGTCCTGGAATGGTCAGGCCATGCAGGATATGTAACCGAAAGATTCAATGGATTATTGGCAAGTCAGGCACTCGTAGACGTTACTCTTGTGTGTGAAGATCAAAAGCTTCGTGTTCATAAAGTGGTTTTAGCTTCCAATAGCACGTACTTTGAGGTAAATCGATACAATTATTATTTCATAGAATTTTTAATGTATTCTATATAATATCTTGTCTCGTTTGATTTCTGAGTTTCATAACCTTATCTAATAATATCTTTACAATTGTAAAAAGTAATTCATATTTCAGAAGTTTAATTGTTGATCTATTAACAAAAATATACATATATTCTTTTAATGGTATATGTTTATAAATGCAAACAAAAAAGAAAGATATTAAGTTATGTAGTAAAATTAGGTAGGAACTTGAATTAGCTTCGCATGCGTATTAACATTAATGCGCTTTTAAATATTATGATCATTATCGCATCAATTCTTTCTTCAAAGTATATTCTTTTATCCGTGTAATCGATTGCATTATCTTCATTCATTATTTATAAACAAGTTGACAAAAATTTGTACGTTTTTTCTCACATTTTGTATATACAAAATTCTTTCTGTATTTATGTAAAATTTATATGAATTTCAGTTCATATTATTTTGAGCAAACCAGTAATGTTTCATTGCAACCGACCATGGGATTTTGATGTATAAAAGGACCGAATATATGCACATCCATATATATATATATATATGTTCAAACATATTCAGTATATAAAGTTCTTATGAAGATAAAATATATTTTTATAAGAACGCAGATATATATACTCTCTTCTTCTCTCTATCTTTATCTCTCTGTCTCTCTTTACTGCGACGTTAGAATATGTGCAGAAATATTTACGGTAGACCAATTTTACAGGGGTTATAGAAAATTCATATATAAACTAAAGAAAGCCCTGTCTATTGGAAATTTATTTTTCTTTACAAACATTTGAGGAAACTGAGTTTGGTGGGGCATACTTTTCACATTTTTGAAGAACAGCAGTTCCTTTGAAAGGTATTAAGTAACCAACTTACATAAATTAGGGATATAATCGACAAACGTACATATCAAAGTATGCGTTTTTATTTAAGGGTGTTCGTGCACATGTTTTATATTTTATTTATCGATATAATATCGATTAGATGTAAATATTCAAGCACAACTTGCATGAAGTTCTTTCTCTATCGTCAAATAATATATATATGTGTATATATATACACACGTTTAAACAAATTTCTTTTTGTGTTGTATAGGATAGTAGAAATTATAATAAAACAATCATTTCTAGGATTTCGGATAACTTTTATTTCGTACAGAGAATTTATTATCGTCAATCTATCTATGGGTATTTCATTCAAATATAAAAATATTAACGTATCATATAATTAAATTAAATAATATTAAGTTGCATATATATATCAACGTAAAAGATGAATCATTAACCTCTTGCACTATAACAACGCATGAGATTCTTCTTAATATACTTTGTGACCCAAACACGAATCCTAATCATAGTGAATCAATCTTACAGACCAAACATAAAAAGTAGCACGAAATATAGCATAGACTTTTTGGCATGTGTGTTAAATTATAGTGTAAGGGATTAAAATGATATATGCGAGAAATTATAATATATTCATGAATAATTTTTCTATAATATTTATAGTCAAATAATAATCCTTATTTGTTTAAAATAATTGTAAATGATTATTGCTATTAAAACATTATTTATTTTATACTATAGGAAATCCTGCAACAAGACCTGGGACATGAACCTATAATCTTACTCAGAGATTTAAGTTTTAAAGTATTGAAGGCGATGGTGGAATTTATGTATCGAGGAGGAACGACTATATCTCATGAAAATTTGCCATCCTTGTTAACTGCCTCAAAACTTTTTAAAGTAAATAGTTTTATTTATTTAAATTAATTAATATATTGTGAATTATTGATTGAATCTTGATTCCCATGCATTTGTGATTTATATGTGAAATATAAATACACAATAAAATATGATACTATTTAAATTATTGTAAATATTTGATTAAAAATTGATTAGTGCAAAATTATTGATTAAGCTAATAATAATTTTTAATATGGTAGTTATTAATCTTAAATCTTATGAGTTAAAAATTATAGCTGGGTTATAAATCTAAATGTTTTAATCTTTTTGAATAACGTTGATTTATGTTTACCATATTTTCGTTTAAAAAATGAAAAATCAAGATTCGTGTCAACCGTTCATAAATAATATATTTATGTCTTATTTATTTTACTAATATTAACTAATATTTTTTTTTTTTTTTTTCATTTATCTAGATAAAGGAGTTGGCATGTATAATAGACACGGTAATGAAAACACAAAATTATAGCAGCACTACTGAAAGTGTAACTCAATTGCATAAAAGTGATAACGAATCATATATTAATAATAATAATAATAATAATAATAATAATAATAATAACGTTGAAAAACATTGTTACGTTAACGCAAAAAATGATCTAACTAGTACAAAATATAATTTTGATAATACTTTTAAACACGAGTTATACGAAGATTCGTACGATAGCGAAAATAACAACATACAACAGAATAATACTACGAATACTTTATTAACGGAAGGTTTTAAAGAAAATACACAAGATAAGTTGTGTGCTATATTAATAAACGACAAAGAAAGTTTAGAGAATTATCATAAAAAGATGAGTAATATGAAAACAAATGAGGAAATTTTAGATTTAAGTAAAGAAACAGTAGAACCTTCTTTAATAGAAAATGTATTAATGAAAGATCATAAAGAAAATATTCAAGACGAATCGTATAATAAATTAATACACGATAAGGAAAGATTAAATAATTATATAAAAATGAATAATGTTAAGATAAATGATGAAACTTTAGATAAAGATATAGAAGTTAAACCTTTATTATATGAACAGTGCTGTGATGTTTTAGATTTAACAGTATCTAAGAAATATTCAGCAACCTTGCCGCAGTGTGCCCAAGATATTAAATTAGATGTCGCACAAAATGTGATCGATAATACGCCTGATAAAATAGGTAAATGTATCAAAGTTTATACACATAAAAAGCGAAAACCAGTGATCAATACAAAGGATGAATTAACACACCTAAACAATTTGGTACCAAATGATACCAATGCAGTATCTTCTACTAATTCTATTGATTTATCGGATGTGCAGTCTAGTAATAGTATACCGGTTACACTATTAACACCCCTGGATATGGAATGTGCTGAATATCTTTTTGGTTTAGATAGTGAATATATGCAATCTGTGGCAGAAGGTATGATAAATGAGCAACGATCTTTAATGAAATGTAAGGATTTTAATGAAAATACTAATATCTTTAATATAAGTAAAAATAATGTTAATAAACAAGATTTTAATTTTCAAGTCATAAACGACAAAGTACAACAAATAGAAAAACCGGTTCTTAGGAGAAGCGTTAGATTGAACCAACAAGAAAGTGAAGATTTAACCAACAATGCTATAACATTAAAAAAATCTATAGTAACCAAGAAACTTTTAGATAAAACTAATATTCCCAGCAAAATGGAATCTTTTTCTAAAAGAAAACGTAAGATAAAGAAAAGTGGTCGAAAAGCAATGGATCAAAACGTCAATAACATTACACGAGACAATAGAAAATGTTTGAACAATCTACATGCTACCAAAAATTCTTCCAAAACTCAAATCAAGAAGACCATTAATAAATCCGATTCAAAATCTAAAACGAGTAACAAAGTTAAGTGCGAAATGACGACGGTCGATGACAACATAGATAAGATGAACATTTCCATGGAATTGTCGTCTGGTTTCCAACAAAACAATGTAGGTCAAATCAATCGAGCTTTATGGGGTGATATGTCGGATATCATGGAACATAGCAGTGGTATCATGGATTTAACCGATTACAGACCAAACGGTGAAATCCCGTTTGCGGTTGGTTTGTTACCTTTGCGTACAGCGTTAGAAAGGATGCAAGCAACACCAGATTACCAACCACGTAAAACTCGCTCGTTTTTTGCACCAGTGAAACAAGAAATAAATAATCCTCATCATCATTATCATTATCATCATCACAAACGAAAAAATTCCTCTTTGGAATCTAACGTCTTAGGTAAGAAGACAAATTTAAAGAGCATTGTTCAGGATGACAAAACCAACACTGTTTGTCATATACAAATAAGAGCAGCGCCTTCACAGTATATTAAACGTAAAAAATTTCTTACTGATCATATTACTGGTTTAAGTTCGGAGACCTTAGTAAATAGACAATGACAAACATTAATCCAGATTTTTAGTCAAATTTAAAATTTCGAACGCGTTTAATCCTCTCTTTTCTTTTTTTTTTTTACGTAATGCATACAATGCATTATGAGACGATGTACAAAATCAAAGATTTTACTTATGTAATTTAATTGAACTTTTTATCTATAAATTTCTTTTTTTCTTCTTCTTCTTTTAATTTTCTTTTCATTTTTTTTTTCTTTTAAATTTTATTTCACTTCATAATTTTATTGGAATCATCCGTCAGTACTTATGTAAAGAATTTATTTAAAAAATAAATCATTGAAGAGCTCACAATTAAATAATGTAATGTAAATAATAAATATATACAAATTTTCGAATTTTTTTCATCGTCGTCAAACTACGATTATCTCAAGCGTTTATTTTATTAAGTAATATAATTACTATTGTATAAGTTAATGATTTATGTATGTGTAAGCATAATCGTACATTTGTAAATAATCTTTTCTTTTCTTTTTTTTTTTTGTATATATATTTTATTACATACATTATCGTTTATATTTTTTTTTTTTTTTGGCAAACAAGATCTTTCGAAACACGGTATTGTAAATAATATTCATTTAAAGTTAATGAGTTTAGAAATATACTGTTTGCTGTATTAATATAAAATAATTTTTAGTTGATAAAAATAATTAGATTATAATCATTTATACTCCATTTTAGCGTTGTAATTCATTTTTAAAACAAGAAGAAAAGATTCAATTTGTGATACGACAAAAATACAAAATTAAATCTTTAACGTTAAATGAAAAATATTAATTTCATTTTCTTCAAACTATTTAACGATTTAATGTATGAGATAAAATGAATTGAAGTTTTTTTCCTAAAATTGTTGATATTTTGTAAGTTAAATCCAATCGTTTGATTTATTTTTTACACGATATACAAATATTTACAATAAATTTGTATATGCATAAATGCACAATATTTTTTTACAAAATAAAATAGAGTTTCCATTTATTTATTTAGTTAATCCAAATTTTAGAATTTCAGTTAAATCGATTTCAAAAAATATTATTGTTTTATCTTTAAATTTGAAATCCTATAATGCACTTGAAATAGCAGTGCCCAAGTTGATAAATCTTAAGAAAGATGACGATTAATCAACGAGAATCTATTTTTACAGTTAGTCATACAATACTACGTTTCAGTGTAAGGTCAATTAACAATCTTATTTCAAAATATAACCATTAATAAACTAACGTTTTATCTTAATTCGATATTAATATATATTAAATTCATATTAAATATGAAAAATTTCATATAATTCAATCTTATCGTTAGATATCATCCTAAAATAATATATCTTATAGATAACATAATGCATATACATTATATCGACAAGATGAATACTTACAAATGTTCGAATACCCTTTTAGTTCTACTAATCCGTTTCAAAGACATAAACGAGTTTAAAAATTAGAGGTTAGAAACTTATGGAAATTTATTACCGACAATGGTATATTGTTTCACAAAAAACAAACAAAATAAATAAACAAACAAAAGATAATCCTATCTTATGACAATAACGTAGAAAACAATTTGTATTTCAATTAATTTTTCGAATGCATTTGATAATTTGAAAGAAAAAAACAAGATGATTACTGTTTTTTTAGGAACTAAAATAGTCAAATTAATATCGAAAATATTTACGATGTAAATCAGATGGAAATGTATGTTAGGATGTAAAATAGTAGATAGGTAAGTAGGTATTTCGTATCTAACGGTTAAGAAAGAAGGTAAGAACGAAGCCGACGCAGTAGAGCTATCGGTGCAATCAATGAGCGCATATTGATCTCTCAACCCTTCGTGAGGAATCAACTGCGTATACACAGGGACGTAGGAATTGCTAATATTTCAAATCAAAATCAAAGGATAACGTTCGATAGATTTATTTACTTTTTTCCCCTCAACATTTCCTACAATAATCCTTGATCGACAAATTTTTACAGATCAAATTTACATTTTATTGATTACATTTATTGATTACAGAAAAAAATATAAAAAAAATACAAATTATGATTATAGACCGCAATGGATCAGAACGATTATGTCATTCGATCGAAAATTCGAAATAAAATTGAATTCGATTGAAATTATATTCGAAAAGATAGTTATATGAAAAAATAAGAAAAAAGAAAAGACAAATAATATAATCACATTAATATTCGTATCATAAATCGTAAGGTTCGATGAATTGTTGTTCAAAGTTCGAAAACAAAATAAGATTAGATAAATAACAATAAGAGAATTCAAAAAGTGCGCCAAATGAGAAAAGGAAATATAGAGAATTTGAAAGTACGTGAATTGTGTTGCTAGGCGTCGCGTCAATCAGGGGGGCACGAGAACAGAGATAGGTGATTGGTGGTTTTGAAAGTAGTTCCAGCATGTGTTCGTTTCCCACCTTGTCGGCTGGTGTCGCGTGGGGGACCAGTATTACTCCGTACTTAAGAGTAAAAAGGAGACAGAGTTTCGATGAAAAGAGATAATGTTAGGCCGAAAGAATAAGAGAGGGTGAGAAGGGAGAATAAGATAGATAGAGAAAGAAGAAAGGAAGGAAAGAAAGAGAAATAGATAGATAGATAGATAGATAGATAGATAGATAGATAGATAGATAGATAGATAGATAGATAGATAGATAGATAGATAGATAGATAGAAAGATAGAAAGAAAGAAAGAGTGGAAGAGAAGTATAGGGGCCTAGGGCACAGAATCGAACCGCCGTTGGGTTGGCTCCACAGTAACTCTGGTAGCTCTGTCCGAGTGGTAGTGACCGACCGTGGATGTCCGTCCGTCATATTCCCGGTTTGAAAGCAAGGTTGCGGGTAGTTGTTGCGACGCAGGAAAGAGAAGGTGCAGTGAGAGAGAGCTGGTGTTAAGGAAATTTATTAAAGAGAAGAGGATCTACCGGTCATGGAAAAGCGGATTCATCTTGAGAAGCGGGGCAGAAAACCTGCCGACGTAAGCCGAATTTAATAAACTACATATTTATTTTATTGCGCGTTGCGTTGCATTGTGCTGCGCTACGTTGCGTTGCGTTGCGTGCCTTACGTTGCTTCCTTTCTTTTCTTTTTCTTTTTCATATATATTTACCAAATGTGTTTAACCTAAAGCGTGTAAAATAGAAATAGAAAGATAATCAAATAGAAACATGGTCTTGTTCACGATATACTATGTGTTTCTTTATGATCATGATGATCATGATGATCACAATGATGATATGTGCGTGTAATTTCGAGGAGAGATTTACGTGTGAAAAACAGATATAGTAGATGTTTGGTAGGAAAGAAAGAGAAAGATAGAGTTATATACGAATATTCTCGTCTTCGTCGTCATTGTAGTGATATTGCAATGATCATCATCATCATCATCATCATCATCATCATCATCATCATCATCATCATCATCATCATCATATTATCGTCTTCGTCGTCGTCATCGTCAACGTCATCATCATCGTCATCGTCATCATCATTATCATCAACTTCATCATCAATACCATCACCACCATCACTATCATCATCATCATCATATCGTGATCATCGTCATCGTCGTCGTTGTTGTTTTCATAATTGTCATCATAGTAATCATCTTGTTATTATAGAGAAACAAGAGCATGGTCTCTCAACAAGATTCTAGCTTTCTCTCTTTCTGTCTTTTATCCTCAACTTTAACTTTGGAGAATGCAAAGAACCAAAGCACAGTGTTTTCTCGTGACTAGTTCGCCGCTTCTGACCGCGTGGCTTCACGGTCGGTCTCGAAGAGCGAGCGCCGACAAAGCGTCTCCTAGCTGCTGCTAACCGACATGAGATTTTCTCTCTCTATCTCTCTCTCTTTCTCTTGTATTTTTTTCCATCTGTAATATCTGTTTTCTATTTCTTTCTCTTTTTTTTCACTGTGCCAACGAGACGCGAGGAACGACAAGCATGGCGTGCCGCTTCCCTCTCGAACGAACACCAATGTTTTTCGATATATATTCCTCCTTCTATCTATCTTTCTCTTTTTTATTTGTGATTTTTCTTTTCTTTTCTATTTTCTTTACTTTCTACGTATGCTTCTCTCTCTCTCTTTTTTTTTATATATATATATCTTTTCTTTCTCTATTTATTTATGTATTTATTACTAAATTTTATTGAATGAAATTCCTTGAATTTAAATTTATTTTTATTCATTTGTTTGTTTTATTTGTTTTAATAAGATAAAACACATTTAGCTAAGTGTTCAAAAATACTTATTATGTATATTTACATATGTATTACGTATACCTCATTAGTTCGGTCATAGTACTTATTTACTTATATATATATATACTTACTTAGTAGTATCGGCGCGTAACGCGATCGGCCATTTGCGTGAGAAAAATCGGCGTAGAGAGCGGCCGTTGATTGGTCGATCGAGTCCAACCGAATGAACTCCTTCGACCAATTACTTGCTTACATTTCCCCGAACTTTTCCGAATATGATAGAATTCACTTTATTCGATTTCATTTAATTTCAATTCATTTTCCCTCTTCCCTTCTATTTTCTAATCATTTTTATAATAATTAGACGAAATAATAATATATATGGAATGATGTTTTCTCATGAATAATATTTCTCGAGGTAAAAAGAACGGACAACGTCACATTGTCGTTTTAAGTTATGCATTTATTTCTTCTTCTACTTCTCTCTACGTGTGTGCGCGTTAAGTTGTGTGTGTTTGTGTTTTGTGAAACGTATGGCGCGTGGAAAGTAAAATGTGTTTAATCGATGGACAAACACACGCCGGCGCTCGTAGTAATAGTTTATTTATTTTTATTTTATTCTCTTCTTGTTTTTTTATTACATATATTTTTTCTATTTTCTTTACGTTATTTGTCAATTGTACTACTAATTTGTAAAACTATCTCTATTTCTTTCTATATTTACCACGCGCGTATACACACACATACATATATATTATAGCTCGTGTAGTGATAAGTGCGTCGCGTTGACTTTCCTAATGGCGGATTATCGAAGAAACAAATTTTCTAAAATGCGCGTTGCTAGTTTATTCCGTAGATAAGAAACTATTTTCTACTTCTATTTCTATTTCTTTTACCTCTTCTTCTTTTCTATTTTTATACCTTTTTATTTTTCTCTCTTTTTTCTCTCTCTCTCTCTCTCTTTCTTTTTTTTAAACTCATACATTTTATTTCTTTTGATTACATCGATCTCACATTTTTAAAAACCCTTTTTCTTTTGTTTGTTTTTTTTATCTTTTTATAGTTTCTAAAATTTCCACCAGAGTGCATCATCGTCATCTTCTTCAATTTTCGTTTGTTGACCCTAAACGGTTTGTAGGACCACCACGATTGTCGTAATACTTCTTCCGAGAGAGAGAGAAAGAGAAGAACGTGACGTTTGGCACGCGAGTAATAGTAGTAGAACGATATACATATATTTACTTTCATGTTTTTTTAAAGAGAAAAATAATTAAAGAATGAAAATAAGAAAGTTTCAAATCTATTGTGACAGAAAATTTAGATGATCGAACAAAATTTGTTTACTCGTCATTTCAAACAAATTCAACTGAATCCATTTCTGAGGTGTAACGTCATAGCATATATATGTCAGATTAAATTAATTATTCTAAAATGAACAATTTGTATATTTCTAAAAATATTTATTTATTAATCTTAACAAATCATACAAAAATGATGTCAAACGTTTCTACATTTTTGGATAAATTAATTATTTAAAATATATCTATTAAAATTCGTTAAATACTTTGTTAAAATATTATTTACGTTAACAGATATATAATATTATCTTTTGTTTTGATTTTCCATTTAATTACAGTGATAGTTCAAAAAACAAAATATCGTTGGAATAGATTAAAATTGTCTTATAATTTTCGTGATATGGTTAGAGTGTTACAACTTGGAGAGTATTTGTATGTCATGTTAGAACGGAATACGTAATACAGCCCTTCTTTTCAAACCGGCTAACCATAACAGTGTCCGCTCCTGCTACCAACCATCGTCGCCTACGACGACATAAGACGACGATATTGCACTCTATCTTTCATTATTTCTCTCTCTCTCTCTCTCTCTCTTCCTTTTTCTTTCTCTTTCTCTCTCTCTATCTCTATATCTATTTTTTCGTGATGACATTTATTCTTATGATTATTTTTTTTTTTTAATGATAAGACGATAAAGTCCAATTTACAAAATGGTGTCTCTTTTTGAGGTTACGTGTGACACAACATATGTGAACACGTAGACATATTTTGGTACTCTTTTTATTTGTAATAATAATAATAATAATAATAATAATAATAATATTTGATATTAATATTATTTATAATTTTTCGTAATTTTAGAAAAAGAAAGCAAAAATTAGGAAACGGAATTGGAGTAAAAAGAAATAAATATGGACGATCATTCAAGTCTCTTATCAGGCGTTCCACCAGCTCGTAAATAATTTTATTATTATTATTATTATTATTATTATTATTATTATTATTGATGTTTTTGTTATATTATTATTACTATTATTATTATTGTTAATTTTACAACGAGTAACATAGATAATACTATGTATATAACACATAACAAACATATGTATGGATATGTGTATTATGCAATAGAGAGAAAAAGAGAGGTGAGAGAGAGAGAGAGAGAGAGAGAGAGAGAGAGAGAATGAATATATGTTCCGGAGTCGATAGTATATAAAAGAGACGTGAAACCTTGAGCTTACTATAATCATCACAACGTACTTACGTTTCACGTCGTAGTCCATGTCGTGAACTTCGAAAACTTTCGATCTTCTTTTTGAGAACATCTTTCTCATCAATATATAAATAATCTTTTTGAATTTACATATTACTTTTTTTTTCTTGTTTTAATTCTAGCATATAATAATAATAATAATAATAATAATAATAATATGTATATAATAAGTATATAATTTATAATCAGGTTATGTATTACGACACGAAGGACATGTGTTACTATTTTCACATTTAATCTGTCGTATCGATCGATACCAATCGGTAGAATTGATATCGAGAAAAAAATATGGACGATTATTTTTTCTTTTTTTATACGCTTATCAGCTTTCGGTAAATTTTGAAAAAATAGAGCAAAAGAACCTAGATAATGTTGGATTAGAATTTGAAAAAAAAGGGGGTATTAAAAGATATGTATAACATTGTTTTTCTTTGTTTGTATCGGGTGTGCCAAGTTTTCGTAATTTTTGAAAAAGGAATCGAAAATTAGAGCACGTGAAATTGGAGTAAAAATTAAATATGGTGGAATATTCTTTGTCAGGTGTGCCATCAGATTGCAATTAAGGCATTAAAATAATATAAAATAAAATAAATTAGGTTATATATAAGCAGTGAAAAGACAAAATTACAAGAGGAAGAGAGGGAAAAGAGAATCTGGAAAATTAATAAATATATTTAGTTACATGTTTTTTTGTTTGTACGTACACATCCTGGTGTGGTTGCGTAGTATTATATAAATCAATTATATCGAGAACGGTAAAAAAGAGAAAGAAAAAGAAAAAGAGAAAAGGAAAGAGAGAAAAACCACGAGGCGAGGAGGTGGCCGGTATACACCCACACACACCGGTGAAAGAACGTACACGAGCGTCGTGAAGAACAAACTAGAAATGGGTAGGTGCGCGCGCGCACACACACACGTGCGAACGCGCGCACTACACACATACAAAAGTGACGCACCAATTCACGGTCGCCATTGTTGTTGCTGCGTCGTCGTCGAATTGTACAGTGTTCTCTTTCAGACTTGATCCCTTACCGTTGCTTGCAACCGTTAATTTTTACTCAATCAAAATACTTATTCGTTTTATTTTCAATCGTATCAAATTTTTAACGTAAAAAAGAAATAAAAGAACACGTGTAAAATGTCAATTATTATTCGGTGGTGTGGCCTTGTTGCTGCTGTTGCCTCGTCGTCATCGTCGACGTGTCGTCGTCGTTGTTATTACGTGTCAACGATCGCCGCTTGTATGGCGGCGGCCATATTGGACGAGTCCATTCGACCGCCATATAGTTGTGACGATCATCGACGATCGACGCGCTCAAATTGCATCTGCTTATGTATATATATACACACATACATAATACTTAAAATATATACCTTATTTATTTCCTTATTTTTTTTTTTGGAAGGAGGAAGGGGTGGAATAAAAATTCTTCATGTTTATTTACGTAGATCAAAATTTAACTTCTCGAAAATTATTTAACATTTTATTTTGACATATATCGATGAGAGACGTATGGTATGCAACACCTAGACACTAGTGTTGTTCCTCTTCGAAATATTCGAGATCTCTTTAACCCGGCATGCGTTTCGAAGACGCGCGCGTGGGCGTTTTGCTCTTACGCATGTTCCTTGTGACGTAGATGATGATGATAATGATACTAGTGATGTAGATGTCCCTTTAAATGCCCCGCGCAACTTAACACCTCTTCTTCCGTCTATACTCCTAATAAATATTTGTCAATTTAACTTTTTCCGATCCCAATAAAATAAAATAAAATAAAGAGAACTATTTTTAATTTATTTTCATAAATATTCCAATCTATAAGATAACACGTTTTGTTATTTTTAAATAAAACTTCAATTGTTTCTAATTCGGGGGAAACTGGCAGGAATTTTGAAAAAATCATTGTTTGTGACGTTGACATTTAAGCTATTTGTTTGTTATATTTTATTGAATATCGAAAGAATGAATATATTGTATATAATAAAGTCAAGTAGCACATCCTCCCTTGTCTATGTTTTTGTTTTTTGCTCTTAAGGAGGAAATACGCGGATTCGTTAGCAACGCGTGCCGGCTGTTCCCTCATGTCGCTAAATAAGATGAGAAAGAGAGGACGAGGAGGACAACGACGCACTACTATATGCATTCTCCGCGGCTTGCTTTCTACCCCTCTTTCCTTGCCTCCTTTTCCCCATATTACATCTCATTCGATCCCTTCATATACCCCTTTCTTTCTGCCTACCTACCTTCCTTCCTTCCTTCTCTTACAGACCCTTTTTACTCCTACTTCTCCATTACCTACTCCTTTCCGTTATGTTCCTCGTTCTCTTCTTCCACCCTCTTCTCTTGTGCACCCTCTTTTGCCTTTCTCTCTTCTCTCTCTTTCTCCGATCAATAAAATAGCCCATCTTCTCCCGCGAAAGCTTATCGGTCGTTCGAATACCAACGACTAAAACTTATTTATTTTATTTTATTTTATTTTATTCTAATGGGATTATGTCTGTGTATTATTAGTATTATTTTCTTTTGTTTTCATATAGTAAGTAAAATATGTATTCTATTTTTTCTAGATCAAAGATTTGGTATTGGACAATTGTCGAAGTACACTTATTGCTGGCCTGACTGATGAATTTGTCGCTTTAGAAGTATTGAGTCTTATCAATGTGGGTCTTACTAGCCTAAAAGGTTTTCCAAAGTTACCCAATTTAAAAAAGGTAAATAATAGTTGCACAATATAAAATTTATTTATATCTTTCTATGTATGTATTATATTTCATATTACATTTTCATTATATTTTGTTTTTTGTCCAGCTGGAATTAAGCGACAACAGGATTTCTGGAGGTTTAAATCTTTTGCATCAGAGTCCCCAAATAAATCATCTTAATCTTAGTGGGAATAAAATCAAAGATATTGACACCATTCAACCATTGGTAAGTTATTTTTGTTTATGTGCATATGATATATTTTGTTGATATAATAATATTCATAATTTTTGTATTATATTGCAGAAGGAATTCAAGAATTTGAAATATTTAGATCTCTTTAACAATGAAGTAACAAATGTTGATAATTACAAAGAGAAAATCTTTAGTCTTTTACCGAATCTACGATATTTAGATGGGTACGATATTAAAGTATAATAATTTATTATTTTATTTATTTAGATACTCTCCAATTAAGGAAAATATTCCTTTACTTGTCTATATAATTTTAGTTTCGACAAGGATGACTATGAAGTTGAAGACACAGACGATGACGAAGTTAATGGTAACGAAGATGGAGATGGAGAGGTGAATGAAGAAGATAGTGAGGATGGTGAGTAAAAAATGATTTAGCTATACTATAACAGAAATGAGAATAAAATAATGTATTATTTTAATGTTGTTTTACAGTTTCCGACGAAGAAGAAGACGGTTATTTGAAAGGTTTAGCTGCAGTCTATCAGAATAACCTTGAGGCAAGTTTCAGATATTTCTTTTTCCAAAGATTTACTTTTAGATTTATACAAATTCAATCTTACTGTAATTTTTTTCATCGTAGGACGAAAGCGACGAGGAAGATTACGTGGGTGAAGAGGAAGAGGAAGAGGGAGAGGAGGAGGAGGAGGAGGTAGATGATTATGATTATAATATATTTGAACTTGAACAAGGTAAGGAACAAGGTAAAAATATTATTTTATAATATGCACATCTCTTTAAGGAATTATTTTAAAATGGTCGCAATACCACTTCTGATATTTGGATTTTGTTTTGCTGTTGAACATTCAGTAACCTGTAGTTATTACCAAATCACTTATTTTAAATTGATTCCATAATGAATGTGCACATAACATAACTACATTCCAGCGAAGACTTCGATAATTTTCAAAAAGTTTATTTTTCTTTATCTAGAAGCAGCTTCTCAAGTTCGTGGAAAGAAAAGAAAACACGAAGACGGGGAGTCCGGGAACTAGAGAATCCTAAGAAAAGAAGAACTGGCATCTGATATTGCTTTTAAATGAGTGTAAAATTCTTATAAATATTAACAATAATTACAACACATGGTAAAGAGAAAGAGAGAGAGAGAGAGAGAGAGAGAGAGAGAAAGAGAGAGAGAGAGAGAAAGAGAGAAAGAGAGTAGAAGAAAAAAAAACACAGCTGGAAATCAAACGTAAAATTGACCGACCAATGACAAAGAGAGAGAAAGAGAGAGACTACAGTTATAGTAGTGGTGTGATGAATTTATTGATAAATTATTGACTGAATAATCATTTTGTTTGTGAACAAAAAATAAAGAAGAAAAGAAGAAATGAAAGAAAGTATGAAAGAGTAGAAGAAAGAAAGAAACAATAGCAACAGGATTAAGAAGAGAACAAAAAAACAAAATTACGAGACAACATATTAGATGAAACAGATTTAACGCAGATTAATGATGAGAAAACAAGACGAAGAATTAGAATTTTGAGGATGGCTATATAATGTGAAATGGAATTTATAATAACTATGATAACATTAAAATAATTAAAATAGGACTGCATTCCAGCTAGACACAGCACGTTTTAGTTATACTAACGATATTTTATATAGAGTATATAGTTAGAGTATTAGTGGTGTTGCATAATGCGTATGGGTGGATGGGGTAGATCAGGGAAATGGGATGATGGTTTGATAATTAACACAGAACTCGAAGATGGAAATAGAGAGAGAGAGAGAGAGAGGAGATTGGGAGGAAGGGTGGGGGAGAGAGTAAGGGGATCAAGACAAGAACACGAGGGTGGTTTTACACTTGAAGGAGCATATTTGTCTGTTAGCTCCAATCGGCCAAAGGCTGGTCACGCTGGAATGCAGTCATCATCGTTAATCAGTAATAAGGTTATATAAGTTACATTTTAAATATACATTATTATTATTAATATTATTATATATTGTAACATGAATATAAGTATAGAGAGAAAGAGAGAGAGAGAAAGAAAGAACGAGAGAAAGAGAGAGAGCGAGTGAGAGAGAGAGAGTGAAAGAAGAGAGAGAGAGAGAGAGAGAGAGAGAGAGTAAACGAGGAACAACTTTTGTACAGGTTTACACACAACCATACACAATTAGAGAGATGATGTTTGATCTATATGATGCATTATCTCTTGTGATGATTTTTGGAACAGAAAATAAATAAATAATTAAATAAATAATAAATAAATGAAAAATGAACGAATGAATGTAAAAAAAAAGGATAACAAAAGTTACATTAATGATTAAAAAAAAGAAAAAAAAAGTAATTTGGATTATATAAGATAATTATATTATTATAAAATTGTGTGCTCATTTCTAATCGAGCTTCGTAACACATTTCACAATACAAATATTATTCGTAAATATATATATGTATATACATATATACAGAGAAAGAGAGAGAAAAAAATAATATACATACATATATATACGAATTCACGGAAGTGAAATTCTTTTACGAGGAAAGAAAATAATTATGATAATGATAATGTTAATGATAAATTAATGATAGTGATAAAATAAACAAAAATAATATTATTAATGATAATGATAATGATAATGATAAAAGAAAAGAACATTAGATATTTATATTTTCTCTTATCACTCGGATAACGATGAAAGCTTTCGAGCGTTTTATTAATCATTGTCAAAAGAAACAAAATTATTAACGACAACAATTCTCTCGATGACGATTTAATCAGACTTAAAAAAAAAAAATAAATAAAATCAAGATTAACACTATGTTTATAATAAAAACAATGATGTCGTAACGATTTATAATACGAAAGAAAAAGGGAAAAAAATAAATTGGTCACGTTGTCTTTTTCTCTCACGAACACTTAATTACGTATGTATTTATGTATTTGTGTACGTGCGTTTCGATAATCATTCGAATTCAAATAATGCAATGCATATAAAAGGAATGAAATGAAAAAAAAAAATGAAAAAAATCAACAATAACTAACAGAAAGAAAGCAAAGAAAAAAATAAATAAAATAAAAGAAATTATTTTATTTTAAATATATAAATCAGAATATACTATGCGTAATAATACACATGATGTACACACAAAACACACATGAGCGTATACACATCACACAAATAAACAACAAACATATATTCAAATCACATCATACGGCCTGCATCGATATAATAATATAAATCAAATCTTCGAAAGAATATTTCGATAATAATTTCGGTATAATTAATGAGATTATCATTTTTATTTTTTATTTATGAATTTTTTTATTTTCTAGCCCTTCCTCTTACTTGTACTACCCCTCTTACCCTCTTAAAATCTCCTACTTTTTACTCTTCCATATGTTAACGCGTTCAATAAGTGAAATATTATTAATAATAGTTATAATAATAAAGGTTGAGAGCGATATAAAACTAAGTGGTTTTTTTTTGTCGATCAAGTTTCTTTCACAACAAACGTGTATTTTTACGTAATACTACATTTTTACTAGTGTATTTATTTTTTACCGAACAATCCCTCCAACTCAATATCAACCCTTTACCCCATTTTTGCAACTCAACGATCCATTTCTTCGAATTTGTTTTCTCTTCTTTTTTACATGATATCAATTAATATATATATAAATATATATATATATATTATTTTGTAGATTTATTACTATACAAGTCGGTGATTAGGAAAATGTGGGATCTAAATGTTACAAATTAACAATAGAATTAGTTTATTGCGTAATTCGTATAATTAAGTCATTTGCCATATAAATAACGCAATAAATTAATTAAAGAAAAAATAAAATAAATTAAATTTTATAGACCCCACCCCTTTCGTAATTACCAGTTAAGTCATATATATATATAGAAATAAATAAAATTATTCATGCGAACATGAGATCTCCGAAAATCCTACAACAGACGGTTTCTATCAAGAGATCGACTGCGTCGTAATAAATACATATGTGGCACGAATAAATAATAATAATAATAAATATAAATGATAATGATCATGTTGATAATGATGATGATTCGCCTTTAATTCCTGTCTCTAATGTTACCACTGTGCTGAGACTTCTCTTTTATTACCATAAGTGCGAAAGATAATGAATATTTATAAGATCATATTAATTATTAAATTATTGCCTATACATATATATATATTTATATATGTGTGTGTGTGATTTTGAAAGAAAGAAATGAAAAATTTGCATTCGTGCTTTCGCACTTTCTCGATGTAATAATAGTAATATTTGCAAAATACAAAAAGACAGGAAAAATGGGAAAATCTTTGTCCTTTACAAATGAAAATGAAAATAAAAATTAAAATTAAAATTACGAATGAGTTAAAAATTAAAATAAATAAAACAAACACACAGATGTGAGAAAGATTGTATGTAGTTAATAATGAGACTGTGTAACACAAGTAGAGAAAGAGTGTGAGAGATTAAAAGAAAGAAAGAATGAGAGAGAGAGAGATAAATAAAAAATTAAAAAAAAAAATAAAAAAAATTATGAATATAGAGAGTCGAGGATCTGGCGCCTCTTTGTCGCCAGTTTGGTTATGGCCTTATCCAATTTTACCAAGACTAAAGCAAATTTATATTAGGTACAATGAGTATATATGAGACGTGTGTACAGGTCCAAAAGTAAAAAAAAAAAAAAAGAAATAATAATAATAATAATAAAAACAAGTAAACAAAAAAATAACAATGAGGAAGAAAAAAATATTCAAAAGAAAGAAAGAAAGATAAAATAAATAAGAAACTAAATATAAAATATTCCCGATCTGCAATTTATAAATTGCGGCTCGCGCGAAGAATGATGTGCGAAATATACATATACATATACATATACATATACGTATAGATATATGTATATATATATATATATTAAAAATATTCACACAAACACACAATTTAACTTATAAATAATAATAATAAAAATAACAACAAGATGCAGAAGAAAAAAGGACAAAGAGGATAAAAGTTAAATTATAAATAATAAAATATAAAATAATATAATATAATATAATATATAAATAATAATAATAAAAATAATAATAATAATATAATGATAATATAATTATAATTATAATTAATTAATATTGATAAATATGTAATTATTAAAAGAAATAAGAAAAAGAAAAAAAGAAGAGAAAACATTCCGCGCGTGATCCGCAACAAATATATACATACAGGCATACACGTTTTCTCAACATACATCACACGCATACACACATAACTTTACACGTGCGTACACAACATACACTTTTGTCAATTGCGATTTTGGATAGACCATTTAAAAATTTAAGGAGAATTTGTCTATCTCATCTCTTATTCTATACATATATATGTATATGTATACATATATATATATATTAAAATCTGTGTATCATCTGCTATCCTCTGTTCCGTTGTTGAGAAGTGGATTTTTATTATATATAACACGTTTGTTTATTTCGAGTAATATCCTCCAGAAGATCATTGAAAAAAAAAAAAAAACAAGAAAAATAATTTATTAATAAAACCCTTTACAAATCAATTTAATTGAGAGTCCCGATGTGTGACGTTACCACACTATTCTATTATACTTACTGTACTTTTTCTGTTATCCATCTTCGTTGTTACAACCCCCTTTTGTATTTCTCTGTTCTTTCTTTCTTTTCTTTTTTAATTCATTTATTGTTAGTTAAATTAATTGATATAATATGTAATTGTTTTTATTTTTTATTCGTTCTTTGCAATACTTTGTTAGTACATTTATTAACGTGTTTGTTCGATTATTGTTTTATATTTACGACCAATACTTCAGGAACGTATTCGTGGGGATTCAATAGCATAACTTAATATACTTGTTTTTATTTTTTTAAATAAAACAATAGTATTTAAAAATCTATTAAATGCCAAGCAGATTGTTTTGATTCTCCTGTATGGTGGACAGTGCTGGATGACCTAATTGAAGATCCTGTAGCTTCGTAAGTTGGTCATTAGGATATATAATCGTTCATTCGAGTTAATTTAATCAAAAATTGATATGTATTATTATACACCTATATAATATATAAGAAGAAATTCAATGAAACCTTGGTTTGCAAGCATAATCAATTCCAAAAAATTTGCGTCTAATCGAAAGTACTCGTATATTAAAGCAAATTTCGTCATAAGAAATATGTAATAAAAAATCAGATAATACGTTCCACAATAAAAATGATATAAAATACAAAATGCTAAGTAAAAATTAAACAAGTTAATCCGCACTTTATTTACTACGAATACGCTTGACGTTTACCAAGCGTAATCGTACTGCTCATATATCAAGATATAAAATCAAAATTTTTTGTTAGTCTTGTAAATTACTCGCAATCCGAGGTTTGACTTTAATATTTATAAAATTCTGTTATATTCCGTAGAAAAAAAATGAAAAACAATAAGAAAATTAAATAATCCGAATTGTTACGAAGAAGAACGGGGTATACTTTTTACAATATACGTTATTGGTTGATACGTTCGAGAGAACAGGAACGCCGCCAAGCGGT
The DNA here is from genome assembly GCF_049000335.1 of Polistes dominula. NCBI lineage: Eukaryota > Metazoa > Arthropoda > Insecta > Hymenoptera > Vespidae > Polistes > Polistes dominula. The sequence goes on from NW_028301040.1 coordinate 3,899,681, forward strand.
GAGTTTTGAAGTTACAATAGTCAACATGGCCACGGCGCGAGAACTCTCGTGCTTGACGGTCGTCAGTGTCTCCTCGCGACTCCGTCCGTGTGTTTGTACGTTCGTAAGATTGCGGAACTGATTCGTTTCCGCTCTTTTCGTCTTCGATATATTCGGATTAGAGTTTAGTGATTCGTTAAATAAAGAGGTTATATAAAGCGGTAAACGAGATAGAAATAACCTCGTCGTTGACACCATCACTACACAATCATCATTATCATCATCATCATTAATATAAACATCATATACGAAGGCGAGTGTCGAGGACGAAGATGGCCGAGAGTAAAGGAGCGCTGATTGCGAAGACAGTGCAAAAACACGCGGGTAGAGCGAAAGAGAAGGTAAATTTACATTTCATTTTTACATAGGAGACTTAACCTATATTTTCAAACATTAATAAATCTATTTATGTATGTATGTATGTGAATGAATATATATGACATATATGCATACGTAAATATACATTTAAATATTGTATAAGTATAATAAAAACTCGTGTGTATGCGATTACTGCGAACAGTATGTAACGAATTGCTAATATCGTTGTTTCTCTCTTTCTCTTTTTCTTTTTCTCTTTCTATCTCGCTTGCACTCTCTTGCGATTTTACACGATCTTTCCCGATGCATTCTACGTATCGTATGTATGTGAGAGGACTCGCATACCTTTATAACCTCTCTCATTTTTTCCGAAAAGAGAGAGAGAGAGAGAGAGAGAAAGAAAGAGACAAGATCTTTTAGGATTTATATATACGTAGATGGTGGTGAAAACTTTTCAACCTAACATAGAAACTATTTTTTTATTCTATCTAGTTTATTTTTATTTTTCGACTGTAAACATTAAACTTTTGAAAAAAGAGTAAAAGCTTGATGCTTTTCAATCCATCCTCGTATATACACACGTACACGTTTATTCGTATGTGAATAAAGAAGCAAGAAGTACGAAGTTGGACTCTGAACGATCGTTATTCTGTTGACGTTGATATTTGATTTTTATTATTATTATTATTATTATCAATAATATTATTATTATTATTGTTTTGGTTTGGTTAGATTTAGTTCTTTTATTTCTCTTACTCTTTCTCTCTCGGAGAGTCGCAATTTCGTGTCCGTAAGAAGGCACGAAGGTGTCTTATATAATCAGTAAATATGTACCAGCACACTTGTATACCGGCGTTTCGTTTAAAATGACAATTATGCAACTCTTGGTTCGTCTCTTTCCATCTTCTTTCACGTTTTATTACTTTGATACACGCACATATCTTTTTTTTTGTCTATCCATTTTATTTTCTCTCTTTCTCTTTTTTTTCTTTTTTTTTTCTTTTTTTTTCTCTTCTCTAGGTATTCTTCTATTATTTTTCTTAGTAAGCCAAATGCATTACCAAGACGCTAATTGATAGCTTTTGCTTCTACTTCTGCTTCTGCGCATGTCACCTGACAAGGATTATCTGTTACCCCTTTATGATCTTTTGATGTTGACTATAAAACGCTCGTTATATTATAATAGTCGAGAAAAAAAAATAAGTGAAAAGAAATAAAATACTTCCCTTTACATCTTTACACTTATACTTTCTATTATTTTTTAAGTAATGATTACATTTAGATAATTTTTTTTTAGATAAAAGGTGATAAGAGAAACACAAATAGAGCGTCTCAACCTTTTAACAAGTTTATTTAATCTTTTTTTTTTTTTGTTGTGTTTTATTTCTTTATTTAATTCATGTAATTTTGACTTATTCACAATTTAGAGATTACAGGAATTTGAAATTTAATTTAATGTTAATTTTATTTGTGGACTGTGTTTTATTTAATTGGTAATATTTGTAATTTATTTAGTTTGAGAATAAAAAAATAGACATGACTGATTTGTAGCGGGAAATTTAAATCGTTTTTTTTTTGCGGGAAATTTAAATTGGTTTTTTTTCTATTATTGGTATCATTTTTATGAGTTTAATTTCGTTGTGTAACAAGTGGTATAGGTATTTTGAACGGATATTCTAATGTAAGATGTAGATCATACCGATCGATTTATTCGAACGAAAACGAACGTGTAATTTGAATCGACACGACTGAACGAAAGTGAATTTATCTTTATGAATCTTATCTTTTAGTATTTCTTTTCTTTTTTTTTTTTTAAACGTTTCATATATAATTCCAATGTTATTACAAGGATGAAATATTTTCTATGAAAAAAACGTCATAGACTTTCTATCGATCAATCGGAATGTTTTTAAACGTAAGATTTTACGAGACCTTGTACCAATTATACAAAGTGTTCGTTTGGAACAGAAAAAATAATTATAAATGTTGAATTATAAATGTGTGAGCTAAGTTTTAATGAAACATTATTTCGAGGTTAGATTATATATTAGTTTTTATTTATTATTAAATTTTAATTTGTTTGTAGTATATTAATTTTAATTAAAATTAACATCACGCACTAACGTCCAATGAAATTTCAGATTTCTTTGGTTAAATGTTTTTGGACCAATCAGAGAATTGCGCGAATTTTTGTTATTTTTGAATGAGTTATAGATTTCATTTCATGCAATGATAATTAGGATTTGAATTATTATAATAATTAATAATAATAGTAATAATATGAACACGCACACAGACATTTAGAAGTGCATGCAATGCAATAATAAACATAAAAACACTTTACAGATATATTTTAAATTTTATCAGAATGTAATTTTATTTTTATAACATAATTTTTGCTATCAGTTAATTTATTTTTATTTTTTTTAATTTTTCTAATTTTTATTTCTAATTTTATTGATAATTAATTTAATTATTATATAATATTTATTTTTATATTATAAATATACTTTATTATATTATATTAATTTAATTATTATATAATTAAATTATTATTTATGTATAATCAGTTAATTTGCAAATGCAAACTTTTTGTTTGTAAATTTTTTTCAACGAAAGTTAAATAACAACAATAAAATAGAAATGAACTAAAATTAGTTAAAAAGATGGATGGATAGATATTTGATTGTACAATTTGTAGGTGTCCAGTTCTGCCTTGAGAAGCCAAAGGTAATATACAAAGTTATCTGGTAGAACCGGTCTATAGTATCTCCATGACGGGATTACTTCTCTCCCATTGAAACGAAAGAACGGTGTCGAACTCCAAAAGGTTCGAAAGATTAACTTTAATATCATGAGAAAGAATATTTTCTTTCATATTTCTAAATTAATTATTAAACTTCATTAGATGATATTTAACAATAGATAATACATTCCAATTATCTAATTGATCCAAATAATTTCAATCAATTTGTGTAAAATTTCAAACTCGATGAACCCAATGAAAACAAAAATTGCAGTCCTGTCTGATTGAGTCCAAATAATTTCAATCAATTTAAATAAAATTTCAAACTTGATGAACCCAATGAAAACAACAACTGTAGCCCTGTCTGATGATTGGTCTAAATAATTTTAAATCAATTCATAAAATATATAATGAACTTTAGTATTAAAAAAAAAAAAAAAAATAATCATTGTAGTTCATATAATTGAGAAAAAAATTGCACATCTTTGATTGGAAGATCTTCGTTAGAAAATGTTTGACTTAAAAGAAAAAAAAATCTCAAATTTTATTTGACGTTAGTGCATGTAACGTTAGTTTATCTTACCAGGAATCATCAAATTCGAAAATAGTTTAGGAACGATCTGTGTGCAAGTTACGATTTAACGATACGTATACCATAACTTCTATAGAATGTCTATCAAATTATATACACGGTGTCCGATATGAAAATTATGATGTTTTTTTTTTAATGTTTAATAATTTATTCAAAGATCTTACAGATTTGATCAAAAGTCTTTGAATAATTTTAAAATTCAAGTATTCATTTTGAATATTCGATTTAAATTTTTCATTAAATTTAAAAAAAAAAAACTGCAAGAGTTCTTAGCCCTTTAAACTGACAATTTAAAAGTATAAGGTAGGAATTTAGAATAGGATATGGGAAAAAAAAGAAATGTGCCGAATAAACGGTTTTTAATCGAGGATCTATCGACTCGAGGCGAAGAAAGTTCATCTATGTATCGAGTTTCAGTATATAAACCCGATGCTAACGCAAGAAAAGATCTTACCTTTTACCTTATACCTTACCTCTTACATAGTTTATAATACTTCAGATTCCGTTATCTCGTATAATATATTAGAATTTATCATCTTATTTTTTAGTGGTCTTTTTGATCTAACAACATTGAATTTTTTCAAGGTTTCCATTGAATTCTAAATAAATAAATAGAGAAAAGAATAAAGATATTTGTACATTACACATTCAATTGTATGAGATTTAAAAGAATTAAATATATTAATAATAGAATTAGAATTAGATAGATTTATTTAAGTGATTTTAAATATTAAAAATTAAAATCTAATTGGTTTTGGTGAGTTTATTTTTATTTTTATGTTAAATGATGAAATTATACATGTAGAGACGTTTTGAGCAACCCTTTTATATTTAAATTTTATTATATATAAATTTATTATTAAATATATAAATAAATTATATATATATATTTATAAATATAATAATAAAATATAGTATAATAAATATATATAATATATAAATAATATATAATATAATAAAGAAAATATAAAAAAAATAATAATAATAAGAAAATATAATAATATAAATAAAATTATAATACTAATATTATATTAATTATAATATTATTTATATAATATATTAATATTATATATAAATATATATATAATTTATTTATATATTATTATTTAAGATATTATTTCTATATTAAGCTCAATACTTTTTGTTTTTTTTCAAACAAATGTAAATAAAATCAAATGTATACTTAAAAATAATCTTAAATTGTTAATTTAAATATTTTGTATATTTAGATTTTATTGCAATATTTGATTAGATTGTAAAGAGAGAACAAGATAGGGATGAGAGTAAAACAGCAATGAAGTTTTCTATAAAGCAGGAAGTCGAAGTTGTTCATAAGTTTTCCTAGGCTTCACTTGAAAGATCGCTAAAATCTGTCCAACTCGCCTAGGAGTTACTATTCTCGTCGTTGAGAGTCCCGGACACGCATTTGCTTCACGACCGTACGCAAATATATCTACGAGCTTGCAGCTTTCGGCGACACACTATCTTCGTCTTACGAGAGAGAGAGAGAGAGCTTCTTCAGATATGTCATGATCTTCTTTCATGAGTTCAACAGAAAGAGAAAGAGAGAGAGAGAGAGAGGGATGAGAGGGTGAAAGGGAGAGAAGAGTGACTGTAAATTGTCGTTGAAAAATTATCTTCAACATCTTCCGGTTTCTCTTTCTATAATGTTCTCCATGTTTTTAACTAATTCTATATTAACATATAATAATTATAATATATTAATCTATATTTTATAAATATTATATATATATATATATATATATATATTTAATTTTTATATTATTATTAATATTGTTGTTCTGTGTTAATAATATTCGTAGTAGTTGTGATTGATACTAAAATTTTATATTAATTCTTTTCATTCAATTTTTTTTGCACTTTATCGGTCCACGTATCACTGTATAATTCATTTATTATATAATTATATAATAATTATATAATAATAAATAATAATAATTACATATTAATTATATAATATATTATTATTATTATTATTATGTATATTATATTATATTATAATATATATTTAAAAAATAAAATAATAATTCTTCGTTTATAATTCGGCCATCTTGGTTGTACAAATATACAGAGAGAAAAATTACAAAAAAAAAAAAAAATTAAAATCGTAAAAGAAGGATTATCAGGTATCTAAAAAAAAAATTAATTTCAATCACGTTACTTGAGTGTAAACAAATAAAATAAAATATACAATAAAATATTATGAATAATATGAATTATTATCGTCGTAAAAATTGTTTGAAGTATAAATTATATATAAATTAATATGGTATATATCATATTTAAAATTAAAAAAGTAAAAAGAAGAAAAAAAACAATAGTTAGAAGATAAACATAGGATTTATCTAAATTTCTTACAACTCGTAAAAGTATCGAGGATAACAGGAGAAGTCGTGATAACGGTCTGCGGCATCGATGGGTATTTGAATGACCTTTCTTCCTCAAATAGAAAGGTGTTACCAGTTAGACGTCGCGTGCTTTTACGTGGTCTCTCTCTTTCTCTTTCTCTTTCTCTTTCTCTTTCTCCTTCTCTCTTTCTTTCTCCCTTTTTCTTTTTTTTCTTGATCATGCTTCGCGGCCTCTTGAAGAACGTCGCTCTCCAAACATTTTTTTTAAAGCCCAATTATTCAATCCTTTACGATCATACTTTTTATCAAGCTATATTACATATTTTCATTTATTTTTTATTTGAAATATTATTTATGAAAAAAAAAAAATAATTTTTCATATCATTTCATTTGATGACATTGAAAAATTTTATTCGTCAATGTCTCCCATCTTACAAATTCCAACGTTACGTTAATCATATTATTATTATTATTATTTTTTTTTTTTTTTTGTTAAGTTTTCTTTTCCGTTTTACGATTATCTTTTTTATGTTATTTTTGTTATTGAGTAATAATTTTTGACGAGATTTGCTTTGTCTGTCGAGATTAGCAAGATGGTGGAGAATTCAATATGGCGCTGGCTCCATTCCAATGTATATTCGGCCTAACATATTGAATTTTATTTATTTTATTTTATCTTTTCTTTTATTGTAGGAAGAAAAAAACATACGGGGTAGTTCCAAGGTTCTTAGATAATTTAAAAAAAAGAAAATAAAATAAAATTAGCTTAATATATTGTAGGTTTAATTTTAATTTTAATTATAATATATTTTATATAACATTTTAATTTAATTTTATATAAATTAATTACGCACACTATATTAATATAATACATTGTATAATATAAATATAATTATATTATAAATTAATTTTAATATAATAATTAAAATAAAATTAATTACAAATAAAAATATAAATAAAATTAATTATAAATATAATGAATATAATAAATATAATAAAAACATATATAATTAATTTTATAAATTTAATTATTTTAATTTTATAATTATACTAATGACGAGAGATGAGAGGGATTTTTTTGTGTTATATTTTTTTCTTTACTTTTATTTATTAGTAATATATATATAGTTTGTAATATTTTCTTTTCTCTTACGCACCTTTGCTGTCGGTCATTCTATTCTATTCTTTTTCTTTTACTTTTTTTTCTCTCTCTCTCTCTCTCTCTACTCTTTCTTTTACTCTTTTGAAAAGAGAAGACGCCACAATTTTCTTCTTACATCATCGTTCCAAAGATATAATACTACTATGTGCTTCTCTTATGCGAACATTATACACGTTCAACTACGGTGGGGGTTATTAATAACCATTAGCTTTTCTGGCTCCTTGTCAGATGTAAGTACATCTCTTTTTATCTTTATCTTTTTTATTTTACTATGTTTTTCTTACTCCTCTTTTTCATGAAATAGATGATTTCTTTATATATTTTTTTCCCCCCTCCATGAAAAATTACTTCAATCGATACACGTCGGTAATTATTTACATTTCATTTTATTTTATTTTTATTTTATTTTATTTTAATTTATTTTAATTTTGTTATCTTTCAAGTTCCGCTATTGAAATAAAATCCTGGAATAATTCGAATCCTTTTTTTTCTTTTTTTTTTTTTTTTAGTTTTGTTTCTTTCGTGTTCGCATAAGCAAGATGGCCGAAGTAATCTCGAAGAATTATTGTTTCATTTCGTATGTTTCACGTTCGAAATAAATTACGAGATCCTTTTCATATATTTTTTTTTTAAACATATATTTTTTTTCCCCTCAATGTTTCATCGAAACAAAATGGTGGACTTTGTCCCAAACAGAAAAGAATACACTGACTACCTGTAGAGCAGGATTCTTTGGTACCGGTTACGGTATTCTCACAGCATTTCTCTCTCTCTCTTTTAATTTTTTTTTTCTTCTTTTTAATTGTTTTTTCTTTTTTAACTTGCATACTTTTGGGAAATCTTTGATCGATTAGATTCGATTTGATGGTGTCACCCACACAAACGTATATTATTCTCTTATTTAAAGTTGGCACCACGAATATTTGGCTAGTTTGCTTTAACATTTCGATCGACAACATTTCGTAATAACTTTGCCGTCATCTTTGAAGAAAGATGGAGAATAAGAGATAAATAGTTATTTCCATTACCTACATTGAATTTTTTTTTTTTTTTTAATGAACATTAAAATTAAATGTTATATTATTTTATTGAATTGTCCGAAAAAAGTTCGTGTCGATTTTGATGCAAGATTGAATTGTTTTGCTATTTAAGTTTTTTTTTGTTGGTATATATTTATTCAATTATATCTAAGTGTCATTTTCTGTTTCACAATCTTTCTCAATCTTTAAGGGTAACTTCAAAATTTCCTCATTTCAAAACTTTTCAGGTTTTTTTTTTGAGCAAAAGAACTTTAATGCCATCTACCGGAAATCAGCACGAACTGTCCGGACAACCCAATATAAAATAATAAATTATTGTATTTTATATTATTATATTTTATTATATAATAAAAATTATAATTATAATATAATTATATTATTAAATATTTAATATATTTTATATAATATATATATAATAATATATATAATAAAAAATAAAATATATAATAAATTATATAATAACAATTGACAGTACAATCTAATATATAAAATATAAAATATTTCAATCATTCAAAATATATAAATAAAATATTCAAACTATTATATAATAACAAATAAAAGTATATATATTAGAAAGAGAATAAGAAGAAGAACCCTTTTAAAAAAGTAAAACAGGATCATCCTGTGACGGTACATACACCGTTTCTCTGATATCCTCAGAACGTGTACAGGTTATCCGGCCTAACGGGAGCTTTCCTGAGTCACGAAGAGAACTCTATATATCTCTTTCTCTCTCTTACTCTCATTCTTTTTCTCTTTCTCTCTCTCTCTCTTTCTCTTACATTTTCTGTACCCGTTGTCGTTCGGTGCAACACCCGTTGCATATGGAATGCAGGCACGGCAGGAAGTGTTAAGAGACAGACAGAAAGAGTGAGAGAGAAAGAAAGAGAAAAGGGTAAGAAGGGGGAGAGACAAATAAAAAGAGAGTAAGAGAGAGAGAGAGAGAGAGAGAGAGAGATAAAGACTACACAACCCGTTTCGTTCGCAAGCTATCAAACGGAAATGGAACGAATCGTCGTCATTGGTGGTGTTCACTCTCTAAGCTCGTTTCATCCAATTGGGTTGTGAATACAGGTCGAGATCACCTGCAACTACATTTCTAAACTTTAATGATAAGATTTCTTATACACACGTTATCAAAATTCTCATTGTTAATTATAATATTTGTTTTAATTTAAAACACGATAAATTATTTCATTAATTAATTCGTTATATTTATTATATATCGAAATTGGTCTAACTTTTATTTTGTATTTTTTTTAATAATAATCTTACGTCGTATTACGCTTACAATATTTGTTTTAATTTAAAATACGATAAATTATTTTATTAATTAATTCGTTATTTTCATTATATTTCGAAATTGTTCTAACTTTTATTTTGTATTTTTTTTAATAATAATCTTACGTCGATTTACGCTAGGTGTACAGTTTCAATATTGTTATTGTTACCGTTTTTCTTTCTTTTTTTATTATTAATTTTATTAGGTTGTCTGGAAAGTTCGGTAGATGGCATTGAAGTTCTTTTGCTAAAAAAAAAACCTGAGAAGTTCTGAAAGGAGGAGATTTTGAAGTTACCCCGTAAAGACGGAGAAAGATTGTGAACATATGAAATATAATTGATATAATTGATGTTTTCTATAAACATCGAGATATTGATTAACGATAAAAACAACAGTAGAAATGTTAACAGTTAAATAATTAAGTTTGTTAAAATATCATCGTAATGGTATGGCGAATCGAATGGCATAGAAACGAGATAGGTGTCCGTGGGTGGTAACGAACATAAACATGATCGTAGATATGATGTAACGTGTTACATAGAACTTTTCCTAGGTGTGACCGTAGTTGTACAGTAGGATGACTGACGTTTAGTTTGGTATTAGTCATTTATCGTGATTACGTTTTATGGATATATGAATTCAAGATCGAGGATTATTCAACGAGTTGACATTAAAAAAAAAAAAAAATACGTAAGCAAATCTTTCATTTTTATATTATACAAAATGATACAATAAAATTATAATAAAATAAAAGAATTTGCACACTTTTAAAAATAATAAAAAATAAAATAGCGTATATACATGTAAAATCTTGAAAAAAAATCTAATTAAATAAAACATTGAATATATATTGGATTGTCCGGAAAGTTTGTGACGATTTTGATGTAAGATTGAAATACAATGTATTTCATTTTTTTTTTTTGCTATATTAAATTATTTATATAAGTGCCATTTTGTTCCACAACTTTTCTCCATCCTTTGAAGGTAACCTAAAAAATTTCGTTTTTGCAAAACTTTTCAGGTTTTTTTTTTTAAGCAAAACAACTTTATATGCCATCTACCGATAATCGGCACGAACTTTCCGGATAACACCTAATATATATTTATTAAATTATTTACAAATAAATTTAAAAATAATTCTTCTCTAATTTTATAATTAATGATAAATTTATGTTATATACAAAATGATATAATAAAATTATAATAAAACAATTCATACTCTTTTAAGAAGAAGTAAAAATAAAAATAAAATTAAATAACATAGACGCCTGTAAAATCTTGAAAAAAAAAGTGATCTAATTAAATAAAACATAGAGTTGAAATAATTTAAAAATAAATTGAAAAATGATATTCACGGTTTATAATTAATGATAAGTATGTCAGAATCTAACAAAAATGATAATAATAAATTAGAGAAAGAGAGAGAGAGAGAGACAAATGGAAAAGTTTAAGTTAGAGAATATCGTTAGCACAAATTTTCTATGTACTCGCTAGCAATCATGCTTACTCCAACTAGGTTGTGACCTAGTTTTATCTATTCTCGACTCGTTCTCACCAGACACCTAGTGCACTCGCCAAAAAAAAAATTACCTTTTTTTTTTTTTTTCCTTCTTTTCTTTCCTTCTATTTTGTACCGATTATCATTAACTTATAAATGATCTCAGTCAGTATTATAATAATCATACAGTAATATTATAATATACGAGTAGTAAAGAAGAAATAGATCAAAAGTTCTTAAATTATTTTCAATAGTTAATTATTTATTATTATTTTTTTTTTTTTTAACGAAGACTAATTTATATATTTAATTTATATATAATTATTATATTTATATATATATTATAATTTATACATTTTATATAATATATACTATATATATAATTTAATATTATATATAAATAATAATAATAATAAAATTGATATAATATATATTTAATATATATAATAAAATATTATATAATATAGTTATATATTTAATATAATATATAATATATATACTATAAATAAATAAATTAATTTATTAATTAAACTTTTGTTTTTTTTAAAGATATTTTTAATTGCAAATTTAATTTATTTCTGTTACATGATCAATCAATGTAATTTAAAAATTCCGAAATTTTGTTTCTTTTTTATTATTAAATTTGCAATCTTAAAATTTACAATACTTCATTAAAATAAATGAACGGTTCTGTGAGATATATATATATATATATATATATATATATATATATATATATATATAAATCATTTTAAAAATAATTTTAAAAAATATTTTGAAAGGTTTTAATAATATTTGATTGATTCCTTGAAGATACATTTTGATCTCTTGTTAGAATTTCTGTCTTATTTTTTTTTTTTTTTTTTTTTTTCGGTATCGACAAGTTACCTGATATCTTATTCTACAATCGCAGAAACATTTGTGTGAGACAGAGAGAGAGAGAGAGAGATAGAAAAGAGAACTTTTACGAGTGTGTTTGTAACAGGGTCGATGGCTCGATGCCGGATTTAGAAATGAAGTTTTCCTGGCCACCAACACCGGTCAGTACTATTATAATATCGTCTGGTCACTCCCTCTCTCTTTCTCTTTCTCTTTCTGTGACCAACCAGGATATATTACTAATTATTAGGTCATTGGATTAGGTCATAATCAACATCAGATCAGATTCATCGATGACCATTTATTTTTAGATATTTTATCTATTTTTTGATTATTGTTCTTATTATATTGTATTTTTTCTTCTTTTTTTTTTTTCAATGTACCAAGGTTGGTTGACAAGTTTCGAGCTTTGGTAAAAAACAAATACCCTTGATTTCTTTTTTTTTTTTGTTTAATATATAATATATTATATAAATAAAAAGATATTTAATTGATAAAGAATTATTTGTTTTTGAGCTTAAAAAATTTTATGAACTCAATCGTGTGTATTAAGTAATTTAACGAAAAAAATATAATAATAAAATGTGTATCGATTAATTATATATAAATAATGTGGTATTCAAATAATTGTTCGATACATTACACAATTAGTTTTATATATATATATAATTAGGTAATATTATAAATATAATTAGGTAATATTTAATATACCTATAATTAAGTATAATAATTTAGGAAAAATAAAATAATCAAATGTGTATCAATTAATTATATAAATAAATAATGTGATATTTAAATAACAATTAACAATTTATAAGTTAGGCAATTAATTTATATTAAATATTACTTAATTATATTATTAAAAAAATATTTATTTATCAAATCTGTATCAATTAATAATATACATAAATAATGTCATATTGGAATAATTGTTTGATATATTATACAATTAGTTTTATGTATATTTTTTTAAATTTATTTACAATTCGAAATTTACGCACGTAGAGATTTTGCAATGAGTATCGTATGCGAGAGACTCGCTCTAGAAATTGCTGAGCAATAAGGTAACTCAAAGCTGACAGTAGAGGAAGAGACAAGTTTAGTTTAAAACCCTCGTGAAACTCGAGAATATCACCTTTTCTACATCAAGACGAGACAATCATTTTATTTCACATTCGACTTATGTATAAGTTAAAACACTCGTTTGGTAAATTCAATAATTTCGATGAAAGAAAAATTATTATACACACATTTCTTTTATTATTATTATTATTATTATTATTATCATGATCATGCAATATTATTACACTAACATGAACACTACATAATAAATAATATTAATAATAATAATAAAACCCCCTGCGGATTTGGGGATAAGAATAAACTGCAGTAATTCCTGCTTGTCGTAAAAGGCGACTAATATGAAAAAATACTATTAAATAAATAAATAATAATAATAATAATAAATAATAGTAAATAGGTGGATGTGGGTTGAACAATTCTGTTGACCCTAACATAAAAATTATTTTATTTTTTATTTTTTTTGTCAAAACCCAAAACTTTGCAACTAGTTTTCATATTTTAACTAATATTAATAATAAACATAATTTTGTGTATTTAATTAATTAAATTTTGTTTAATACAATTTTTTATTTAATATATATAAATATAGATCAAAACTAAATGAGTTATCCTCTTAGTTATTTCAAAGATATCCAGGTGTACGTACAAATCCAATCCTGACGTAACACAAGTTCCATTGAATAAAAAAAAATTACACAAGTTCGCGTGATCGTTCGAATTCTCGTAACTTACAAAACTTTATCGTTATTACAATTCGTAAAGGATCATAGTGTGAGCATACGTGCATATATGTATGTACATATGTGTACAGTTTGAATCGTTGATAGGTGTGGATAATTCGTCCTGCGATTTAAGGGGATAATTTGATTGACCTTGGGTCTCTCAGTTGCCACTCGATTACGCTTTCCTATCATTGTCATCGTTGTCGTAGTCGTAGTCATCATCATCATCATTATCATTATTATCATCATCATCATCATCATCATCATAGCTATCATCATAATCATTAGTCGTAGTTACAAATCCGTATTCGTAGTTGGATCAATGAAAGTGTTTGCTCTCTTCCCCTTCCCTTTCCTCCTAATCTCCATTCAAAATATCTAATTTATTATTAGTCACGTGTATAGAAATGTACAAGGTTGATCAAAAACATTTAAGGACTCGTAATCGTATTACTCGAATAGAATGAAAATTAGTTTTAAGAGGAGGGGGAAGGAGGAGGAGTAACAATTTCGATATTACAAAAATTATCCAGAAACTTTGTGTTGACCTACCTTGTGAATATAAAAAAAAGAAAATGTGAATCGTCCGAGTGAATGACACAACCGCAACCTTGCGTGTTCCATACACGCACATTGCATTACATGGAATTTAAGATCACATGTTATTCCTGATCTCTATTACATAGTACTAAAACCCACGTCACTTAATTTGTTGTTATATATATATATATATATATATATTTTATAACTTAACTTTTGCTTGTTTAAAGTATATCTGTGCATATCTCTACATATAAGTATATATATATATATATATACTATATATATAAGTTGTAATTTAATTAACCTTCGTAATTCATCCACTTGTTTAATTCTATTTTTGGTTACAATATACGTGTAATACATTTATTTATTAGTCCTCGGTTTACTTTTTGTACGATTATCTTGTTAGTTTGGTTTTTTCTTTTCTGAGAGTAGGTACATAATTATTAGTATACCCTGTATATTTGTTTAATCAATGAAAATAATCGGACTCTAATCTTTCTACTTTATATGACAATGTTAATAAGTATATACTTATGAAGAATGCATTTGAAGTATTACAAATATAAGTAAAATGTTACTTTGAAATAATACGTCGAGATTGATACTTATCAACCTGTTCAATAAAAATAAAAAGAGAGAGAGAGAGAGAAAAAAAAAAAGAAGGAGGAGGAGTTAATGCATCCGTGACTGCACTGATGCAAAATCAAACAAGCGTAGAAATGTATATATGCTTTTATATAAAAAGGGGGGACGAGTGCCGATACAACTTAACGAATGCAAGTATCGAAAGAACCAACCAGCTAGCCAACCAACCAACCAACCAACCAACCAACCAACCAACCAGCCACTCCTTCCTTTCTATTTGTTGTTCATTTTATCTATCTGTCTCTGTCTTTCTAACTAGTTAACCAGCTACCTACCTAATCTATCTTTATTTCATTCTTCAATAGACTATTAATCGTCGATATGTATGCAGCACGCGTAGAAGTTGTTTCTCAATTTACATTTTAACATGAGATGATTTAACATAAATCTGTATACATGATATTTACAGTTTGTCAAGATTAAGGATTAAAAAGGATCATTATATATTTAGGATATCCTTTTTCTTATTTTTGTTGTTAGTTTTATTTCATTATTTGTATTAACAAGTAGGTATCTTCATTCAGTTGATATTATTCTCATGAGATTTGATTTATTTGGGATTAGTAGTTTTGTTTACTGGTGTAATATTGGAAAGTTTTATAAATAAATAGTTTTTTTTGTGTTTTTTTGGTTTCTTTTTAAGATTGTAGATGATCATTTTAGGAAATTCTTTTTTTTATTTTTCTTGTTTTTAGTTTTATTTCATTATTTGTATTAACCTATTAACACTGTAATATGACCGCTCACACAACATGTGTGTGATAGCTGGGGAACATTGGCCAATATTTTATTTATAATTTTATATATATATTTAAAGTTATAGATAAAATTAAATTTGTGTTGTTTTTTGTTTTATGTTAATTTTTTCGTTAATGACAATAAAGATTTTTTTCTAAATTAACTCTTGACAAATATTACCGGGCCCCTGACGACGTTTGACTGCGTTCACGTGCGGCCATTAAAGTATTAACCGTGGAATTCCCTTTTTAATTACACACCTTTTTTTATTTATTGATTATTTATTATTTTATTTATGCTTAAAATAAATAAAAAAAAACAACTATAAAATATATATTTTTTCGTTTATTTATATATAAAATACGTAAAAAATACGTCAAACGCGTATTTATACATCCCCCCACCCTGTTAACAGATTAACAAGAATCTTCATTGACTTGATAATATTCTACTGAAATTGGATTTATTTTGAATTAATAGTTTTGTTAATTAGGAGTGTAATATTGAAAAGTTTTATAATTAAATAGTCGTTTTTATTTTTTTAAATTCTTGAACTGTATATGGTACGTTACTATTGCCCAATTTTGATGTTATGTTTGTATTTAAGTACTGACAAAACGTTTCGGTTCGAGACTTTAACGGTTCCGTTATTTCGAAGCTAAGAGAACTTGAGAAAGACACGCGTGTTCAGTTAAATCTATGTGTATATGTATGTGTGTGTATGTGTGCATGATAGAAAGAGATAGGAAGAAGTTGCAAGTAACTGCAACAGAACTGTAAAGAGAGAAAGAAAGAAAGAAAGAGAAAGAGAGTTCATAGGAACGACCACGCAAGGACGAAAGACAGAGATAACTTTTCTTTTCTTCGTATATTTTTCTTTCTTCGTTTTCTATCTCTTTTATTACATCTTCTACCATCTCTTTTCTTACCTCAAAACACCTACATCATCATCATCATCATCATCATCATCATCTGCGTTCTCTTTACGATGACCACGTGCTTTTCAATGAGAAACAACGTGTTGCTAATTGTTCATTCCTTTTTCGTATTTCTTATTATTAATGTTAAAAGATTCTTGTGTCAAAGACACGTACTTGTTTTTTTTTATATTTGTAAAAAGAATTTATTATATTGTTTATTTATATAATTAAAGGAAGAGTATCTATGTATATATTATATTTTTAAAATAGAATTTGTATATACTATATTTGTAAAATAGAATTGTATAATTTATATATACAGTATAATAGAATTTATTATATATTGTATATTTATATAATTAAACGGAATATATTTATATATTATATTTTTAAAATAGAATTGTATAATTTATATGTACAATATATTAAGTATTTATATACTGTATAATTTGTATATTATATTTTTAAAATGGAATTGTATAATTTATATATACAATATAATAGTATTTATATATTGTATAATTTATTTATACAGTATAATAAAATTTATTATATATTTTTTTAAAATATATATATATATATATATATATATATATATATATATATATATATATATATATATATATATATATAAATTTTAAAATTTATAATTAATTATAAAATTTAAAATTATAAAATAAATTTAAAAAAAATATATAATATATATTTTTTAATATATAAAAATTATATACATGTATATAAAATCATTTCTATTATACTTTTTTGTATCATAACATTTGTACATTAATTAAAACACATCATACAATAACTTTATAAAACAACAGAATTTTATAACAAAGATTATATATGTTATAAAATATATACACACAATATATATATATATATAATAATTAAAGTAAAATGAAAAATACTACGTTGATCAAGTTGAAAAGGTATCATAAGAATACCGTTTGAAAATTATATTCCAAGATTCCACACTTATAGTCCATTCACCTTGCAAACGCGTTCCATGGCTTTCTATTCCTCTCCTACCCTCCTTATCGTATATTACGAATCACGCTTTTCTTCAACGAATTCATCCTATCATTTAAAAAATATATATAGATATATATTTATAAGATAAAGAGAAAGATAGAATGAAAATAAAAAAAACAAATATACAAACTTGTTCGTCGAGGTCAAATTAAAAATCGATCGTTGACGCAAACCAAGACGTCAGTTATGGTCGTTCAGACTGGAGGGCAGAGTTAACAAGATCTAACTAACGAAAGAAGGAAGAAGAAGAAGAGGTGGTGGTGGAGGAGAAGGAGGAGGAGGAGGAGAAAGGGGGAAGGATAGGGGAACATTGCATCCTCGTAATTGAATAGAGGCAAAAACTTATTCGATGCTATTAAAGTCACACAAACGAGTTGATTATCATCGTAAGGATTATGCATTTTCTTCTTTTTTTCTTTTTATTTTTATTTTTTTTTTATTTTCTTGCATTAAACTGCAAAATTATGACAAGTTAAAAAGAGAAGAAGGGTAGGGGGAGAGGAAGAACATGATACGAATAATCAAATAAAATAACAAACAAAAATGATTGTATCTTGTTAATAAATCATTTTTATTATTCTTATTTGTATTATAACATTTATGCATTAATTAAAACGCATTATAAAAGTTTATAAGATAGTAGAATTTTATAACGAAATAATATATACATAGTATATTTTCTTCGAAGTGAATGATTAAGAATATTAATTCATCGTTAAGTTATTTTTTTTTTATCGATTCTTTTGTAACATACTCTTTTATATTATACTAAGAAATA
Organism: Polistes dominula; assembly: GCF_049000335.1. Classification (NCBI taxonomy): domain Eukaryota; kingdom Metazoa; phylum Arthropoda; class Insecta; order Hymenoptera; family Vespidae; genus Polistes; species Polistes dominula. The sequence goes on from NW_028301040.1 coordinate 3,918,073, forward strand.
TGAAGGTGTCATTGGATTTATATCGATAGTAATTAACACCGAATCGATAATCGTACGAGAAAGATGACCAGGTGTTATTTAATATTATTTATTCTCAAAGATATTTTGTAGATAAAATTAACCTTCGAAAATAAATCTTTGCATAACGTTTTTATTTTTTTTTATTTATTATTTGTAATAATAATTAATTAATATATATATATATATATATATTATAAAATATTGGGATCTCTAGTAGGGGCGTGGCATAGCAATTTGACCTATCTACTCTAATTTTGAATTTAGTCACCAGATATCGTATTCTTCTGCTAGAAATCCCAATATTTTTTATAATATATTATATTATATTATTAATATTAATACTAATTAAATATAATTAATAAATAATTAAATATATTATTTAATATATTTATAATATAATGTATTATACTATTTATATAATATTATTGTATTTATACAATATTATTATAATTATATTAATATAATATAATTATTATATATAATAATTTAATATAATATATATTATATTATTTTTATTATATTACAAATATATAAAATAAATATAAATATTATAAATATAATTAAAAACATAAATTTTAAAAATAATATAATATTTATAATATACAATGTATAATAATAATAATAATAATAATAATAATAATAATAATAATAATAATAATAATAATAATAATAAAGTAATATAAATATATACATGTATAATATTTAATAGTAAAATAATAAATATAATAATTATTATTTGTAATAATAATATTCAATAATAATACCTATTATTAAATAAATATTCAAAGATATTATGTTTTATACCTTTTTTAAAAAGAAATCTTTACATAACCTTTTTTTGTTTATTTATTTATTTTTTTTTTTTTTTTAATTTCTTTTTGATGTAACCAAAAATTGTTGGAATATTTGTTAAAATTATTAATCCAATTGAAATCTTTGAAATATTCTTCATATACATTTGAGAATGAAAATGAATGAAATAGAAACTATCGTACAAATTCAAACGTTTATAAACGTAAACGTATATATACGAAAGATATATAAGAAGATGAATTACGATCCAAGGATGGATGCTGGATCAGCAATAGTTGCCGATGTGCGTGTTACATGCCGTGAACGGGCCGAGTGCCCGAGGTTGATGTCCGAACCTCGCGCCAACACATTCCGATTCCTTACTTTCTTCCTGGTGGTCTCTTTCGATGCCATTTTCTGCCTTTAGAATCTTACTTGTAGTACGTACTATACGAGATCATCTCAGTGATCTTTAAAAAAAAATTGTCACACTTTTCTTAACAAAACGATGTAAATCTAGAAAAATCATTTGTTAAACTTTGAACAATTGTTTCGCCATTTTTTTTCTATTAGAAATTAATTAAATGATTGTTCATGTTTGTACTTTAGTTAGAGTTAGTTTAGTTTAATATTATTATTATTAATTTATTATTAGTTTAATATTTTTTTTATTTTAATTTATTATTTTATTTTAGAGTTATTATATTTTTGTATTCGAGTTTGTAATTTGTAATTTGTTGTTATCATAAAATTCATTATTCATTTTCATATGACAATTAGAATAATAAATAGCAAAGTCACAAAATAATATTACCAGTAAATTGAGAAAATAATAATAATAATAATAATAATAATAATTGTAGTAGATACTTGTTTTAATTTCTAACAGTCATTTGATCACTGGCAATTAATGACTTGCAATTGGCATGCAGATGAGTATATATATATCTTTATAATTTTTTTTTTGCATTTTCTCGTAGTATCGATTGATCTGTTTTGAAACATTACAAAATACAACAAAAATTATTTCATATTAAAATAACTCTGACTCATTTTAATCGTTAAATAATGTTTGTTTTATAAATACAGTATTGTATATATAATTATGTGAGAAAATGATTAAAGACGAGTAGTATAGATAAAATGAGATAAGCAAATGATAGATTGCAAAAGGAAATGCAATATTAATTTCATCTTTGTTTACTTTTATCATTAATATAAACAACATCTCAAAATGATATCAAACGATTCGTGAAATCTTGCATCAATAATTTTTCGATTATTTTCTATTTGATTTATTAACATTTTATCATTAATTTTCATGTTTAATTATAAAATTGCAATTTTAATTAAAACTCAAAACAAATTTCTTTTGTTGAAGTTTGTATTTAAATTACTGCAATTGTCAAGTATAGAAAATCAAAAAAATGTTAACCATTAAAAATTAAAAACCAAGATGTCGTTTAATTTATTAACACTTTAATGGCCGCACGTGTACGCAGTCAAACGTCGTCAGGGACCCGGTAATATTTTCCAAGAATTAATTTAAAAAAAATTAAAATAAAACAACACAAATTTACTTTTATATATAATTTTAAATAAATATATATAAAGTTATAAATAAAATAACGGCTAATGTTTCGGCTATCAAACACATGTTGTGTGAGCGGCCATTAAAATGTTAAAAACCCCCAAAAAGAGTCTTAACCAAATGTTTTAAATCATTCGAAATAATAGGAATAGTAACCATGGAATTTTTTGTTCACTTATGACTGGAACATTTTCTTTTCTTTCTCTCTCTCTCTCTCTCTCTCTTTTAGTATATCATCTCTAAAGTAATTAGATGCAATGCTTCAACACCCAGCGTGTGTTTTAGAGAAGATTGAAAACTAGGTTATAGAAGAAGAAGAAGAGGTATGGCATAATAATAGCCAATGTAACTGCACGTATGCAGCATCATCGTCCATTCCGTAAGCTATTAATAAAATCGAGATGCAATTGTTTCCCTCGGAAAGTGAATTTCTTAACCGTAAAATCCGTAGTAAAACACACATATATACAGAACATTACTGTATTGTACACTTTTACTAGTTTATTTCTTAGGCGTTCAACCGAAACTTACTCAACCGAATACTTACTGATGCATACTTTAAATACATGCTTATTCATAGTGAAATATTTATCAAATTTATTTTCATTTTGTTATTTTTGACGGAAATCATCGGAATTACGGTAAATAAAATTTGATGGAACGTTGTTTTTATTCGATCATCATTCATCGTCAACCAAAGTCATCACTTTCTAACACATTTTTCTTGTTCTTTCTCTTCCTTTTCTTTTTAGTTTCCTATTATTGGTTATATCTTTTGTTCCTTGTCTACGATGTTAAAGTTTCTATACGAATTTTTCTTTCGACGTAAAATATTACGCGCGATTTTTAACTCAACATTTTATGTAACACGATATTTCATAAAATAAAGGAAAGCTTGGTACATACGTGAGTTAGTACACGCTCGTGTTCTATGTATGCCTGTATTTTTGTACGTATTACATATATACATTTGTACTTTCCAACGTGTATCTTTTACGATAACTCATAAATATTTTTTTTTTATCATCGTTTCTTAATAGTTGCCGACGTTTACTATTTTATTTCACGTTGAATTTTTCTTTAAAGTTACAATGCAATTTTCTTTTTTTTTTTTTTTGTAAATATCCGCATCTTTTTTTCTACACAATTTGATTTACGTTTAATACATGCACACATGCTTGTACGAGAAAAATAGAGCAATTTATTTAAAAAAATGTGATTGATTTTTGAATAATTTGGTTTAATTTGGTTTTTCGGATCTTTTTGTTAAATTTAGGTCGTGTATCTTTGACAGTGAAAAGAGAACATCGATTACGTGTATAGAGGTCAAGCTCAAGTCGTGAAACGAGTTCGCTCTTCGTTACAGAATACTGTTGTCGTATCAGGTGTAACTTATGCTAATCGTCTAACGGTATTACTCGAACTGGAAACCGTGACAAAAATTGTATCTCTTCTTGAATAGGTGAAATAACGTTATTCGGTGCACCGGTATCCTAATTGATCGAGTAATTTATCAATAATCTTGTAAGCATTATACATACAGGGTGGACAAATATTACCATGTGTTTCAAATTTAATTAATTAATTTTATTTTTCATTAATAAACTGTAAGCCCTGCAGTTGATATAAATATCAAAATTTATGTTGTACAAAATGACTCTTATAAATTTTTAATTGACTTAAAAATAATTTTGTTCTTCGACATTAAAAAATTACACGGTCAACTGATAGTCTAAAAAATTTCAAATAACTGTAATTAATAAGCATATGTCCGAAAATGCATATACGATTTAAAGAGACACGAACGAAGATTCCATTTTGAATAATAATAATCATTCTTCATTTTTGTCTTTGTAGAAACAAGTCGGTAATCCGAAAAACGACATAAAACATAACCTAATCTGTATACGTTGAAGCAACGTAGGATAACATGTTTACTGTTTTGTGACTCATTCGATGATAAAAACTATTGTCGTTAAGGAAATATTTTGAAACACACCGATACATTCTTCTTGTAACGTTTTTTAACAATTCAATATATATATATATATTTATTTTTTTCAAATTTATTTGTAGGTAGATAAAATTGTAAGATATACAAGATGACTACCATATTTGTAAATGCAATCGAACAGAATAATTATGTGTGATATTCATTTATTAAATTAATTATAACATCGTTAATATAATTTTAAAAGAAAAAAAAGAAAAATTTACAATCGTAATCACATAACCGGCAGCCATATTACAAAATGGTTGTTATTCCTCTCTCTCTCTCTAAACGGAAAAGTCTTATTTAAACTCTTGATAGCTTTATAGAAATAGTTGAAAGAATCAATTGAACGTTTAATATAAAATGACTGTGATCTCGTTTCATGAACGTTGACAGCAAACCGTTCTCAAGAGCTATAACACGAACGACATCTTACAAACGTGATAAGAATATTTGATTCTATGAAAGAAAACACTTCTAACTTTCGTTACCAAGAATTATTTAATATTTTATACAGTTTATTTCTATAAATTGAAATTGTTTAGTTTTACACAAGACACCCTATACATACAATTAAAAATTTATATCATTGAACACGCCTGTTCTACGTCTGTTATACACAATAGGAAGTATCAATCAGTGTCACGTGATCAGAATTCTCCACAATAAGTCGACATAACCTTTCACAACAAGTTTATTATGATAATCCGAAAGAAGCTGGATACCAGACGCGTTTTATTAATCGAAAAAGATCTCTCGTATCTTTTACCTTCAAACGAAAAACTGATCATTCCGCAAATAGAGTCTGCAAAAGTAGATTATTGCGTAATTTCTGTAAAGAAAAATAGCGTTCGTTAGATCGTTTGTTGAATTTTTGATAACTAGATTGTTATCAATGGTGTACAAGCATTTTATCGAATTATTTTTGTCCAAATTTTATTTATATAAACTCCTTTAACTTTCCAATTGGTTTTTATCTTATTTTAGAAAGAATGAATCAAATGTTTTCAAATGATTTATAAATTTGTATCTTTTTTTAAGAATTTTTTAGGCTACTTTCTTTTTCGAGGTCATAAAACTGCTAGCTTTAAAGGTCACGGACAAGAGTAATTGATTTTTAAAAAGATCTTAGGAACTTTTAACCCTTGCACAAGTGTTCTAATAGCATTCGTGCAACGTATATTTTTTTTTTTTTTGGCAGGGAAAACAGTACAGAAAGAGGACCGAAAAAGGTGCAAATAGTTTGAAGAGAATCGCGATACTAGCACTTAGGTTATGGACGGACTTAGAAGGAATGTTGGCTAGTGTCCAGTTTGTAAAAGAAAGATGGCGTCGTTCGGGGGGTAAGAAAGAGAATCAAAGGAATAATATATTTGTTTGTTTAACTTGATTCGAGATAAGAAGATGTAATATAATTTTGTTGATTTTGTTAAGAATATTTTCAACTGTTACATTCGATGTTTAATATTCTTCAAATGAAAAAGAAAAAATAATAATAATAATATTAATTAATGCTAAGCGTTAAGGCGTATCTCGTTAAATGACTCATCGTTCGGCGGGTATATTTGTCATTCATATCAGTCGATAAAAAACAAAAAAAAACTCTACTCAAATTTTCTTTCACGTAAAACAGATCAATGACTCATTAAAAATAATCGTAAATTGGAATTATTACTTGTTAAAATCATTGTATTATTTACTACTTAGGAATGTTAATTTTTGAATTAAATTATACGAGGTGTGTTAAAAATGTCTAAATGAAAAATTTTGAAATTAATTATGTTCTTCCAAAGCTTACAAGATTTCGAAAAAATGAAAAGGGTAAGAATAAAAATTAAAAAATTAGCTTTTCATGTCCTATTTAAATACATTGCAATGTTAATAAATTGAATCTTATTAATTCCTACTAAAGAATGAATCAGAAGTGTGAAATTTCTCTTCGGTTGAGATGCATCTATCATTACATAATAACACTGTACCCTTTCGCAACGTCATGCCTTATTGCTTGGAAAAATAATGATAATACTTAGAAAAAAAAAAAAAGAAAGAAAAGAATTAAGAGACAACAATGAATGTAACGAAACTGCATTCACTTGGAATTATTAGACATAAAAAAAAAGAGAAAATAAATAGACAAATATTTGTTATTATTTCTTTCAAATAATAATTAAAATTATTGGGTTGGTAAGAAAGTAATTTCGAATTTTCTAGTATAAAATATTACTTTCTTGCCAACTCAATAATATTATATATTTATATATATATTTACTTACTACCGAAATTACTTTCTTGCCAACTCAATATATTATTGCATGAAGTTTTATTGTTATCATTTATCAGAAAAATTGTCACCGATAAAACAACTCGTGACCATATGTGACTAATCATTAAGCGTGCTTGATGATTTTATTTATAGATGGTATTTTCTCACATGGAATTATCATTCGTGTACTTATCAACCAATGACGAATCAAATGAGTTCACAGACCTCCGACGTATACTTTGTATACTTTCTCTTATGTTAAATATTTACACAGGATGATGGTACCACTAGGTTTCTAGGTGAATCCTAAATTTATTTAACTAATTTTTCAATCATATAATTTACTTAACCGATTTTAAAATTAGTCTAATATTATTTGATACGAAACAATCGCTAAATATCTTATTCTTGTATTTTTATATGTATATGTATCTTTTCAAAAGATCCGTTCGCGTTTTCTTATACGCTGTTCGTATATGGAAACGTGTACGTATCCGATCCCTTCCTTCGCCCACGTTTGTTCAAATCCCACGCAAAAGTTCTTTGATTCTTCCTAAAACTTTTATTTTTTTTTCTCAATCGTTCGTTGTTCAATTTAAAAATTTATAATTTTAAAAAAAAAACAGGCTGACTTGTTTACTTAAAGAGACAAACGGGTCTTATTTATCATTAGTTTCTGTTTATTATTTATTATATTAGATTGTATGGAAAGTTCGTGCCGATTTCCGGTAGATGGCATTAAAGTTCTTTTGCTAAAAAAAAACCTGAAAAGTTCTGAAAGGAGGAAATTTTGAAGTTACCCTTAAAGATGGAGAAAGATTGTTAAACAGAATGGCACTTAGATATAATTTAATAGATATATACCAAAAAAAAAAACTTAAATTCCACAACATTTCAATCTCCCATCAAAATCTGCACGAACTGTTCGAACAACCCAATAAAACTATGATTCATTTTTGAAGGGTTGGAGAAAGGGAGGACAGAATATGTTTTATGTGATTGGTATTGGTATAACTGAAAAGATATGTTTGTATAATTTTGGTCTGTATTTTATTTTTCAGTTTCTTCAGAATCTCGGGAAGGTCGACAGAACAGCGGACGACATATTTGACGAGCACCTACAAAACTTTACGAGGCAGCAAAACTCTGCCAACAGGCTACAAAAGGAGTTCAACAATTACATCAGGTGTGTTCGAGGTAAGTCGGTCATACCGTAAAAGATGAGACAGAGATAGATATAGAAAAAAGAAAGAGAATGAGAGAGAGGATGATGAGGAGGAGGAGGATGAAGAGAGGGGATAGGCAGAAAACTCGATTCTTTTTTTTCTCGAATGCCTTGCTACTTTGGATTCTGTTTAAAAACTTGTATGATTCGAACTGTGCCATATTTGAATTGGAATTTATTACCAAAAGATATTTTTTTTCTATTTTATTTTATTCATAGTCGAAATAATTTAATTAAATTTCTTAATAATCTTAATTTTGTTTTTTTTATAAATACGGAGTTGATGTCCGCCATATTGAAAATAATAAAGATAACCAAGATGAGACAAATTTGAAGACATTTTGGTTGTATTTTATTTTATTCGTAATTGGAATATAATTTAATTGAATTTCTTAAATTATAAAAAATAACTTTTCACGTAACATATATTTCTTTTCCAATTTGTTTTTTTTTTTATAAATGTAGAGTTGATATTCGCCATATTGAAAATAATAAAGAAACCAAGATAAGACAAATTTGAAGACATTATGGTTAATAAACATTATAAGAAAATGTTTAGAACTATGATTTTCTTTGTCATTAAAACAATTTAATCTTTAATCTATATATATAATTATCTTTTCTTTTTGGTATTAAGTTAGTCTAAAGAAGAGTAAATTTTCTTGTATTCCCCTATATGATGATGGCACACCGGAACTCTGCTTCTATGATCCGTATTAACAATTTATACTGGAAACTACCTACGAATTAAAACGCACGTCTCAACTCTTATCCTCGTTTGATCGTTTGCCCAACACAACACAGCACACCACATCACACCACACTATAAAGTGCAGTACAGCTTAACAGCACATGGTGGTGCAACGTGTTAAAAAGCAACCACGTGAACCGGAAGATCGTAAGAACTTGACCGTGAATTCAAGGTTACTCAAGAGTGCAGACGTACATAAATACTTAAATCATAAGTACATTATCACATGATCAACTCTTTCAAAAGTCCACATCATTTGTTCTTATGAAAATTGAACGAAAAAAGAACAAGTCTCAAAAAAAACCAATAAAACGTTTTTTCCTTTTAAACGTCGTCAATTTAAACGAGTGTTTTATCAACGCCTAGAGATGATGATGATGATGATGATCATGCTACTTCTTACGTAACCTGTAATCTTCCAACAGTTCAACGAACAATATTAATGAGTTACACGCCTCTTTTTTTGTTACATTAAACGTGTTCAGTATATTTAACCAAGCATAGATTATACATTAAACCAAACACGTGGTTCTCTATCCCATCTTTTTATAAATTATGCAATTCTATCATGTAATTCTTCACCCATTTCTTTCTATAAATTAAATGTTTCCTTATCCTCTCTCTTTCTTTCTATTCGATTTCTAATCTCAATGTAAATTGTTAATTATACATAAAAAAGAAATTCGATAGACTAGTAAACACTTTCGTTATCGTTTAGAATTTCTTAACGCCTATTAATCTTCTTCCTCTTCTTCTTCTTCTTCTACAAAGTTGGAAGAAGTTGAAACGATTAGGTATATCTCGACAGGTGAATGCACTTAAAGATGAAAGACAGTAGAAAAGTATGTCAAGAAAGTAAGATTACGGAAATGCTAAGACTCAGCCCCTACCCTCTCTCCCATCAAGGCTATGTATATACTTTGAATGTTACTACTTATTGTTAGAAAAAGATGTCGTCTATCTCGAAGGTTTCTTCTTTCCTAGCTTATAAAGTCTAGCGTAAATTTATCAAGATCTCTAGGACAGGGATTCTCAAGTTAAAATGCACGACATGAAAATTGCATGAAATATGTAACATGTATAACATAATGTATAAACAAGGTATTCCCAAATTTTGTAAAGGTGACCAGTTGTACATCTAAAACAAAACAAAAAAATAATTCAAATTTAGTTTATCAATGATGTAGTAAATGGGAAGGTTGAGAACTTCTGTTCTTTGAGTCTTCAATGAAGTCTCGATCAAGATAGATAAGATAAATTGATGAGGGATAGATTGATAGATCCGATTGAGATAATTCTCATTGATTTTATTTTCTTTCATTCTTGTACTTTCAGCCGTACAAGTAGCATCGAAGACGTTGATGGATTCACTAAATGAAATCTATGAGAGTCAATGGACTGGTCATGATCTTCTTTACGTGCAAGCACAAAACTTGGATATGCTATGGCAAGATTTCACTCATAAACTTGCGGACCAAGTACTTGTACCTCTCAACACATATCAAAGCCAATTCCCCGAGATGAGAGTAAGTAAAAATATTGAATTAATAGAAATAAAATGATGTAACATTTTAACATAAAATTGAAATAATTGATAATTTGTAATTAATGAATGTTTGTTAATTCTATAGAAAAAAATTGATAAACGTGGAAGAAAATTAGTGGATTACGATAGTCAAAGACACAATTTCCAATCGCTCCAGTGTAATCCAAAAAAGAGAGATGAACTTAAAGTATCTCGAGGCAAGGAACTTTTGGAAGAAGCTAAACGTACATACGAACAATTAAATTCAGAATTGCATGATGAATTACCAGCATTGTACGATTCTCGTGTTTTGTTCCTTGTGACCAATTTACAAACGTTATTCGCTGCCGAGCAAGTTTTTCATGCCGAGAGTGCCAAGGTTCGCACTTTAATCCTACTTTTTGGGATTAATAAAAAAAACAATGTATTCCAGCGTTTAGACTATTTAATCAATATTTTGATATATCTTAGGTATATTCCGAATTAGAGGCAATAGTTGATAAACTTGCCAATGAAAGTCAGAGAGGATCTTATACGTTGAAGAAAAACACCGAACCCCAATCACCAAAATCACCAAATGCCAATTCAGCGTAAGTATAATGAAAAAGAAATTTATTTTGATAAATAATTACAATAAGTCTTACAATTAAAATATTAACATATAGATATTAAACAAGATTTGTATTTTTTACAGCTTGATAATAAACACGCAACCGTCGCAAAACAACATCTCGGCAGGTAAAAAAAGAAAATTTATTGATATAGAAATATAAATGCTTGATTTATGTACGTTGACAGACAATGTGTATACTAATATATTGCATGCATTAAGACGTTCCTTCGATTGATGATATCCTTTATCATTAAAAAAAAAAAAGGAAAAATATGGAGAACAAATAAATATTTATTAATTAGAGATAGATAGTTTTAAAAAAATTAAAAGAGGGTTGATTTAAAAAAAAAAAAAAAAAAAAAAAAAAAAAGCCTTTTAAAAGTCATGGGTTTCAACGTGTGTGGTATGAGTGTGCTTTATTGCGTGTTGCAGCTGTGGAGGATTCGGTACCACCAGCTAGAGACACCTCGCCAACGACCCAATTAAATGGCAATGCTAACAGCAATGCTAATAGCAATGATAATTCTCTCAATAATCAGGATGCTTCTCCGCAAAGTACAGTCGCACCTACCAAACGTGTTGAAGAACTTTATGATATACCTGTCGGTAAGTATATTATTTTTGTTCAACAAAATTGCTGTGTGTGGAAACAAAATACTGGAAAAATACTAAACAAATTTCAGCCATTTTAATGTTAAATTCTAATATTGAAATGATACAACTAATAACAACGTTTTATCTTAATCGCAGCAAAACTAATGTTATTAAATATTAATTATATAAATTTATTTATGTTAAAGTTATCTTTTGAAATGGACCGTTAAATCGTCTGCCCATTTGTGCATGGTCATACTGAATTTTAAAATGATGTATCCTAGCGAATTTGACTTGTTGGTTCTAACGTTTCAAATAAAAATACAAAATCAAATGAGAGAGATATATATATAATTTATAATTTTGGCAAGTTAAATTTGCTATTAGATTACGATAGGTCCATCACTAATGGTGCGGATTCGATAATTTTAGACGTGGAATATGAAAATGGTACCAATTTCTCTGCAGGGGCGACAACGGACAATTTGCCACCTGGTGTTTTGTATAGGGTCAAGGCTACTTATAAGTACAGTCGGGAAGATGTGGATGAATTGTCGTTCGACGTTGGTGAAATAATACGCGTCGTAGAATACAATGATCCTGAAGAACAGGTTCGTATTTCTTTTTTTTTTTATTAATAATAATTATAATAATCATTAACGATAGAAAGAAAACATGAAATTTGTTGTCACTTTAGGAAGAGGGCTGGTTGATGGGTATCAAAGAGGGTACAAATGAAAAGGGAATGTTTCCAGCAAACTTCACGAAGCCGCTGTGAAAAGGTTTTGTTTTTTTACGTTTATCTTTTACTATCGGAATGCTCAGAAAAATGGGGTCTTGATAAATAAATAAACGTATAAAAGGTAAAATTGATCGGATGTAATACTTATAAAGGAAAAAAACAAAAAAATAAGATCCACACTGAGTTCATCAAAAGAAGGTAGTGTTACATTCGAGTCGTAAAATTAAGAAGCAGAATCTTGAAAAAAAAAATATAAAAATAAAACAACAATATAAGGGAATTGATATATAATAAGATAGTTTTGCTGGATGGTACTGTGGATAATAATCAGCCCAAAGTGCCTTTAAAACCAGCCACTGTCTGTGCCAACAAACATTCACTATAATAATAATAATAATAATAATAATAATAATAATAATAATATTAATCTAATATGAGATTAATCCTCTCATATCGAATGTACGAATGAATATACGCATCACTAACAATCAAATGAAAAAAAAATATTTAAATAATATATTGTAATACAATTCGCAATACAATATATAAATATATATATTTAATATATACAGGGTGTCCTGTAACCTGCGGTATAAAAGACCAGGGAGTGATGATTATATGTAAAAAAAAAAATCAAAAATGTAGAATTAAATGTGTTCTTATAAGTTTTTATCTTTAGGAAAAGAATAAGCTTTGAAAATTTGTCGCAAAATTTGACTGTACATTTTCGATTTAATTTTTGCATGTAAAATCATCCCCTGTTCACATTTACCATTAATTACAGGACACTTTGTATATTAGATTAATTTTATTTTATGGAAGTGTACATAGATCTACATATATTACTTTTAGGGATAAATAACTTTTATGAGATATTACTTTTTCGTGGCCACTGAAAGGGGGGGAAAGGAGAGAAAGGGAGAAATATAATCATTAAAAGATTTATTGTCAAAAAAATTTATCGATAGGATAATTTTACTCGAGTACTCTTTTTTACGAAGAGTCTTTTTAACCAAATTTTTCCAAGGTCTAATCATCTCTACTTTATATTCTTCAAAAACAACAACAAAAATCATCTCGACAAAAAACTATCTAGAGGTAGTTTCAGATATCAAGAGTAAGAAAATGAAATAACATTTAGATCAAATTTTTGCACTTTTAATCGTTAAACAAATTTTACGAAAAATAATATTCTTACACGACGAGAGAGTATAGATGAAAGAAAGTATCTTACGAGATCGAGTAGAACGATGTATATAAATTGATAGGATATGTTGTGTCATGATTTTTACAACGATATTTTAAATTTATTTTCGTTTCCATTCTTTTTATTTTCATTGAACAGAGATACAATAATAGTATTTCTCTCGATGATAGATTTTTTTTTTTTTAAATTTCATTTATTATTATTATTATTCCTTTTTGAATTTTTCTTACGATAAATAACTAATGATCACATTTGTATATTCTTTGATGAGTATTTTATGTACATGATACAAGTGTGCTTAGGAAATTTATTAACAGTAATCAAAAGAAACTGTTAGTACTGATCCTGTATTAATTTGTATAGTCAAAGTAGGATGATGGATACCAATGGTTCAGTATCAGCAATTTTATAATTTTGATTAATACTCGTTACATAGATCTGTAGAACAATCATGTATCGCATATATACATTTACACACATACATATTTGTTTAATATAAACAAAAAGAAACAGTGCTATAATGATATACGTAATAATGCGAGAGATAGTATTATTTATAAGAAAATGATTATTGGTATTCGGCTTCCACTTGTGAGAGTGTGTGTTTTTATTTTCTATTATATTATATTATTCAGAATGATTATTTGTAAAATATCAATAAGAAAGTTGGATTGTTTCTTTTATAAAAAAAAAAAAAAAAAAAAAAAAACGGAAGATGAATTTGTTGTTAAACGATTGATTGATCCATTGTCATTACTAATAGTAAATCTTAAGATGATTTAAGAGTATTATTGGGCAAAGTAATAATAATAATAATAATATTAATAAAAATAATAATATTAATATAATATAATAATAATAATAATAATAATAATATTAAAATAATAAAAAGTTTCTTCACAGGTTTTTGTTCTCACAGATTCGTCTCTAATCGGTATATAGCATTATGATACATATATATATATAGAAATATTATATGCGTAAGTTAAGTGTGCAATAATCTTTTGCATAAGCCAAATTATTGTAAGCGTATTGAAACGTGGACCAAAAGAAACTCATAGAAAACAAAAAAGGAAAAAAAAACTGTGAACTTTGATTCTTCTATGCCAAAAGAGCTGGTTGATTAAGACTGTGAAGAAGAGCGCAATAAGAAAAAAAAAACAAAACAAAACAATTTGATAATTATTTGTTACAGGTATAAATATTTATACTCCATTTTTATTTAAATCCTGACTGTATTTCGATTGAATTACATTCCAACAAATTTGTCGGACATACACACATATATATTTATACACAAGCATAAATTATATCATATTATTCAAGAGAACTTAAATTTAGACTTCGTAATAAAATTCAATTAATTTAATACATGTGTCATCGTTTAGGAAATATTTTGAATTCATCCGAAAGTCGGAATATAATTAAAAGTGGAGTGTAAAAAGTTGTGCCTTGATTTTCTAAGTTTATCGTCGAGTACCATGTATTTACCCGCTATCGTCTTTTTTTGTCGGATGTATTCAACGATAAAGAAATAATATATATGAATATATATTTTTTTGTTGAGTTAAAAGGAAAAGAAGAAATAAGTATAAAAAATGCTAAGAACATTATTTTTATGACAGCGTTGACCGGGTGAGTGAGTGTGCGTTTAGTTTTGAAAATCGACGTGTTACTGCCACACGGTACAAAATTAATCTTTATAAAATGGTACGAATAATCGGAAACTCGTCGAAATTTTCTTATAATAATAATAACAATAATAATAATAATATTAATAATAATAATAATAATAATAATAATAATAATAATATATGCCCTTTATACTGCGTACAATTTTTATCCGATCTAACGATTTGCATTTAAAGGAAAAATAGAAAAAACAAACAAAAGAAAGAAAGAAAGAAAATCGATTCAAGAGGTTCAATTTTGTCCCTCTTTTTCCATGTAATATTTCCGACAACGCTTTAAAATCTTCTCATGCGTACTTCGGAAATAATCGAATTACAATTTTATTATACATACATGATTAGAAAATGGCAATATAATATACGTTTTAAAAAAAAAAACAATGATAACCAAAGCATTCTATACTTGAGCTTAAATAGAAGAATATTATTGAATAGTGTAGTAGTGTATTATCAACATTTTTAGATTATAATAAATTAAATATACACATGCAATATAATATTGATATTCGAAATTAATGTTTACGCTCTTTTTCTCTTCATAGATTTTATTTCAAATAAGATATTCGCCGATTCGCCATGATTGTTTCATTCCTTTGAAAATTATTTATGAAAGATACACATTTTTTTTAATAATTATTATAAATATAAACAAAGTTTCTGTCTTAAAATATCAATATAACATAAACTATAAAATATCACGTACAAAAACGTTTTATTTTTTAAATATTTGCAAGGTTTCGCGCCGTGAATTCAAATTGGTGCGATTTCAGTTCATTTCCTACCGCATGTGTCGCTGTAGTCGCACGTCTCGAACGATATCAGGTGAATCCCCTAAACGTAGATCATTTTTTATGCATTGTAATACTATATCATCTTATTAGAATCGATTACATCAAGTTAACCTTGAAAAACTATAATAAATGTACTCCATTACATCAGTCTTGTCGATAAATAATAAAAACATTTAAATTTATGTAACAAAATGATCGCTGAAGAAATTAGTAAGTGTATGAAAAAAGTTTGTCAGAAAATTTAAATCTACAAACGTATCAGAGTGGTTATCGAAGTAAATTATATTTTAGGAAAAAGATTAAAAAGGATCTCGAGTATTTAATTTTGTCTAATAAGACAGAAAAAAAGTTGTAAAATGTTTCGAAAGAATCAATACAAACGTTGGAGCGAGCCTTCGTTATGCAGGCGCCATTTTTCATATTTGCCAGTGACTTCGGAAGAAGATGAAGTAGATTTTGTACAACAACATGGAGCTTCTGGAGAAGAACATCACTCGGTGGACTGCTGTTTATGTTATGAACATTATAATAAGAAAAAGTCTTCCAAGTATTTAATCAACGACAATATCAAGGCAGTAATTTGAATGCACGTATTGTTTTGAAAATGGCACCAAATGAGAATCAGATAGAAAGATTTAAGAATAAAACTTTGTACGTACATATGTATACTGTATATGTTTCTTAAACAGAGATCGAACAGATTGCGTTCGCAACGAACAAGGGAGAACATGGAATTAAGGTTGATTGGAAGTCAGGTTGAGGAAGCCTTAGCTGATGACAGGCAAGCAGTTTTAATGCAACAGTTGGATTTGATCAGTAATGCACTTGAGGCATTAATTCATTATATACAATCCTTACAAGTAACCAATCAAGCTGCTCAAAGGGTGATGGATGTTGGACAATTGTTAATTAGTACTCGTATTACTTTGGTTGGTAGCTCAACAACAAATTTCAAGTCTTTGGCCGAACAGCTTCAACAGGTAGACAAGTTCGCAAATGGCTAACTTATGTATAAAATTGATGTTTTGTTGATTACGCTGATTAGATGGAGAATAAAAAGGAATATCGAGTATCATTCTTACGAGATTTAAGCGAACATTGTTCTAAGAGTATGACAATGTCTAAACAATTGCGTATTTTAATAGAGGAACATAAATCGAGGAAAGAAAATTTTTCCATAGCTGCCAAAAATTTTCAACATTTTCTTAATACATCGAAATTGTCGGAATTGCAATTAGAAAAATTACGTTGTCAATATAATTCTATTTTGGAGGATTATCAAGAGAGTAGACAAATTTTGGATGTAAGATTGCCGAAAGTAGTTAACGCGTACGTTAAAAAAAATAACTTCAGTTCTTTTATTTTTGAGATTAAAACTCCCTAAATCGAATCCCTGAATGTTCTCAAGTTTATGTTAGGCGCTGTTTTTTTTAATTGCAGACGACTGGTAACACTGCACGAAGGTTTCGGAAGGATCGTAGAATTTTTTAACGATTTGGATTATTTCAAAGAAATTCCCGAGATATTCAAACGACTAAAAGATAATTTGTCTGTCGAGGATTTAGGTAACTAAAAGAAAAAGAAAAAATCATATTTGATTGATAACATAATCGTAATTTATATTTCATGCAGTAAAAGAACACAACATGATTGCCGCGGAAATACCGGAAAACGTAGAAACGTGTCAATTGTGTCAAACAACAAATCGCGTTGATAAGAAATAATAATAATAATGTTAATAATAATCGCACGATAAAATTTCATTCCAATGCTTCCTCAAACATAATAAATCGTCGGTGAAAAACGTCGTATACAAATTGTAAACGGTTTGGGAAGCCTTATTATCATCTCAAAGTCAGTTTAATCTTCTTACATGCAAGAACGTGTCAAGGTTTGTCTGTGCCCGGATCATTTGATAAACTAAAAACTCCGTTATAATTCATAGAGAAAAAAAACTAATAGTTCGTTTTAAGACAGAAAATAAAACCAATTTGTATAAAAGATTATACAAATTTGTACCTATGTAATGCGTTAATATTCGCATAAATAAAGATTTCATTCAACGTAAATACTTGCTTATATATAAGGAAAATATAGATAAAATTATGATGTAAAAAAATACAAGCATAACCGCAATATATTTTCTTTTATCGGAAAGAAGCCAGAGATAAAAAGAAATTAAATAAACGAACGAGTAGTAAGATTAAAAATCCGATATCGGGTAGTACGTTGGCGCCATAAATTTGAAAAGTTTGAAGCAATATGGCGGCGTGCGCATACAAGACGGCGTAACCAATAGGAATAAAGAGAGAAAGAATACGGTGCCTGGGAGAAGACGCGCGCCGTTTTCTCGATTAGGTCACGACACTCCCTCTATAATGATGAGAACGATGCGTGCGAAGGTATCGAAATTCACACGAAAACAATATTTTGAAGACGATGATCAACGACATTTGACAATAGAAGTAGAAGACATCGCGCTTTAAGAATAAATAAAAAAGGAAGGAAAGGGTTAATAATTAAAAAGGTATGTTTTTACAGGATAAATAAAAAAAGTATCTAAACAAGAATATCATATGGAAGAATAAGCGTAAGAAAGTAGTGATGCGTAGAGATACTCACAGAGGGCAGGTGTATCGCTTTATGAGGATCGGTTGATCGTATAGGGGCAGGGGGAGAAAGAGAGAGAGAGAGAAGGTAGACTAAAGAGGAATAGTGGGAGGAAAGAGAGAGAGAGTATCATGAAGCGAATGAGCATGGTTAGAAAGAGAGAGAAAGAGAGGGATAGAATATAACCTATATCCGTAGTGTGTCTCGGCCGGTGCGTTGTCGTCGTTACGTTCTCCGTGCCTCCTCCCCCGACGGGTGGCGGTCGGGTAGAGATCGCTGCTGCCCTTAACGTCGGATTTTAATCTCGTTAAAGACAGTGGGTATAATGTGTGGAAACACGTGTTCTATCACAGTGGTATATGTCCGAGGTTTCCCTTTCTCTCTCTATTTCTCCTTCTCTCTCTTTCTCTCTCTCTCTCTCTTCCTTTATCTTCTCCTCCTCCCACCCTCTCTTTTCCGTTTCTACGACAAGTAGAGTAAGACGATAAATAACGTGAAAAAGAAAGGAAAAAAGAAAGAAAGGGAAAAAGAGAGAGAAAGAGAGAGAGAGAGAGCGATGGCCTAACTCGCGCGCGCGTTCGCGACACTTGGTTCGTTCGTTCGTCGTTCCGTTCGTTCGTCCGTCCGTCCGTCCGTCCGTTTGTTTGTTCATCCGTTCGTTCGTATGTTCTTATGTTTGTACGTTCGTTCGTTCGTTCGAACGTAGTATGTTCGTACGTATGTACGTACGTAAATACGTTCGTAGTCGTCGTCGTTGTCGGGCTTCGTCAATCTGGTTTGGTTTAACAGGATTCCACGTAGAGAAAGAGAGAGGAGTTAGTAGGAGGGTCGATAAAAGTCCGTGTACCGAACGGGCGCGCCGCGAATCGTTCGAGTTCGCTCACCGCGCTCGAACCTCCGTGTGTGGCCGGTTACCTTCTTCCTTCTTCCACCCTCGGTCGTGTCGCCTTTTGCTTCGAGCGACACCAAGAGAGATAGAGTGAGAGAGAAAGAGAAAGATAGAAATATAGATAGATAGATAGATAAATAGATAAAGATAGAGATAGAGATAGAGAACGAGAGGTGGCAGGAGAGTAAGTTCCTCTTGGAGCCCAGTCTGTTCTCCTCTGTAGCGTGTGTGTGCGCGCGTGTGTTAAAGACACCATTCTCGTAATAATCCTCTATCGTCGGTTCCTCTCGTCGACGTTGACGTCGTCCTCTTCGTCGTCTTCGTCGTCGTTGTCATTGTCGTTGTCGTTGTCGTCGCCGTCGTCGTCGTCGTGTGGTCGTCGACAACGACATCGTGGTGAGATCTTCGTGTTCGTACGGTGTTGGCTCTAGTTTCTCTCCCAAGTTTACCAAGAGTGAGCGAGGGAATTAGTAAGAGAGAAAGAGAAAGAGATAGAGGTAGAAGGATAGAGTGGAAGGTAAAGAAGAAGGGGAAACGAGAGAGAGAGAGTGAGTGAGAGAGAGAGACAGCCCGGTGAGTTACCACACCCAACCGAGCGAGCTGTAGAAAATCCCTCGCGCTATTGGTACGCTCTTGAGCGAAGGAGCGTAGACAGAAAGAGAGAGAGAGAGAAAGGAAGAGAGAGAGAAAGAGAGAGGGAGAGTGAGTGAGACAGAGCGTCAAACGAGAGAGCCGGTGATATCTCTCGTCGACGTTGTCCTCGTCGTCGTCGTTGTCTGTCGTTGCTACTGTCGTTACTACTGTCGTCGTCATCGTTATTGTCGTCGTTATTTTATCGTGTTTTAGTAGAAAAAGAAACATATTATAAAGATATAAGGAACTAGAGCAAGGAGGTTACTACTGTACTCGTGAGTTTGGTGTGTTAATAATCAACGTCGGTCGGTCGGTCGGTCTGTCGTGGTCGTGGAAAAATCGTCGTGTGGAATCGTCGTGGCCCCGAGGACGCTCAAGTTGGTTTCTCTATCTCTCTCTGTTCCTCGTGTGCGTGCATGCGTGCGTGCGTGCCCCGTGCGTGCGTGCGTGCGAGCGAGCGTGCGCTCCGCACTACTCGCAAATCTCTCGGGTACTTTATTTTCCTTCTGTTTTTCTTTTTCTCTTTCTTTGAGGAGAGAAGATCAGAAAAGAACTAAGAAGTAGTAGAAGAAGAAGAAGGAGGAGTGTATTAAGAAAAGGTGGTGACGATAGAAAGAAGAAGAAGAAGAAGTAGAAGAAGGGAGTTGTGAGTGCGTGAATGCGTTGATGCGTCGCTGCCGTCGTCGTCGTCGTCGTCGTCGTCGTCGGGAGGAGCAACGATCGTCGTCGTCTTCGTCGTCGTCGTCGACGTTGCTGTTGTGGTGTTGTCTTCATTCTCTTCGTTTATTCTTCTTCCACGTTGAGTGATAGATAGAATAGTTTAGGTTACCGTCAAGCGGGTGAGGTATCCTCCTCGTTAGTGTTCGCGCTGAACGAGGAGAGGGATTAAAAAGAAGAAGAAGTAAAAAAAAAGAAGAGAGAGATAAAAGAAGAAGAAGAAAAAGAGGAAGCAAAAGCGGTGCTGAAGAAGTGCCGCCGTGGTGTCCGTGCTGGTGGTGGTGGTCGTGGTGGCGGTGGTGGACGTGGTGCGACGAGTGTTGTTGGTGCCGGTGGTGCAAGAAGAAGAAGAAGAAGACGAAGAAGAAGAAAAAGAAAGAAAAGAAGAAGAGGAAAAGCTTTATAAAAAGGTAGAAAAGGTGCTGGAAGTGGTGATTGTTGTGTTGTTTGAGGAGCTCGTGGTGCAAACAAGAAAAATTAGAAGTAGTAGTAATAATAATAATATTATTAATAATAATAAAAATAATAATAATAATACAAGTAATAATAATAACAATAACAGTAATATCAAAAGAAGAACAGCAACAACAAAAACAACAACAACAACAACGATCGTTGGGAGAGTTTTACACGCCGGTCGTGTCGGTAATAGTAATAGTGTCATCATTATCATCATTATCCTCGTCGTCGTCGTCGTCATCGTCGAAGCAACGTCCCTGTCATTATTATCATCGTTGTCATCGCCGTCGTCGTCGTCGTCGCCGTCGCCGTCGTTGTTGTTTGAAAAGAAGAGAAGGAGAAAGATAGCCGAGACCACGAGGACGGCGACGAGACGTCGTCCCTCCTCCTCCTCTTCCTTTTCCTCCTCCTCTTCCTCTTCTTATTTCTCGTACATCGCCCTGTCGAGATAATATCAACCGGACGATAGACGACCGTGTCCTTCTTTAATTCTTTTTCGTCGACGTCGACGTCGTAGTCGTCGTCGTCGTCGTCGTCTCGACGACGGTCGGCGCTTGGCCGGCGCTTTTCGTCGCGTTACAAATAGTTATACCCCTTCCTCACTCTTCATTCCATTGCACCCCCGCAGTCCCATTTTTATCCGAAACCGTTTGTTCTCTTTCTCTCTCTCTCTCTCTCTCTTCCATAATCCTCCCTAAGGCTCCTATCTTCCTCCTTTCACGGAGGATATCGCTTTCCTGAGCCATGGCGTGCTGCCTGTCGGAAGAGGCGAAAGAGCAAAAGCGTATCAACCAGGAAATCGAGAGGCAACTGAGAAGGGACAAACGAGATGCCAGGAGAGAACTTAAGCTTTTACTACTCGGTGAGTATCTTTTTTTATTTTATCTCATCTCTTTTTTTTCTTTTTTAAATACTCTCGCGGAATTCGGAAAATCTCGATGTTCTCTACTTCTTACACCTTATCGCGCGTGCGACGAGAACCGGTGAAAAGGCGTCGTCGCTTCGACGACTTCGACCGAATCTACCGTTCTCCCCTTTCTTCTCCACCTACTTCTCTTCTTAACTCTCCCACTGTCTTTCTCTTTCTCTCTCTCTCGTTCTATCTTTCTTTTTTCTCGTCGTCTTTGACTCTTCCGTCGTGTTCTACTGTACAGAGTGCTTTTTTAAGTCGTTTTTTCGGAGCCGTGCCGCGTAACGACGCTCGCGCCACACAGCTCGACGGATTCTTGGAACACCTATCTATCTCTATCTCTCTCTTTTTGACTTCTACCTTCTTTTTCTCTTTTTCCCCCTTTCCTCTCTCTCTCTCTCTCTTTCTCGTTACGCGACACACGAGCAACCGCGTTCGCGACTTTCGAAAGATCGTTCGTTTCATTCATACGTCCCGTAAAGTGCGACGATCGACGAAGTGGCCCCCTTCTCCTTCTCTTTCTCCTCCTACTACTCCTTCTCCCCTCTCTGGTTTCCCCCTCCTTGTCTCTTTCCATCGCTCGTTCGGTCTTCTTCGTTTTCCCCCTACCTCACTCGCACGTACATTTCGCCTCGTACGCGAGATCCGATCGAACGCAATTGTAGTTGAGCCGGCCCGGCCGGCGTAAACTGAACGATTCCAACTTCGATCGTTTAAACTTAATGATCTTTATTTACATATTCATTCATTTATTTATTTATTTAATTATTGTCTGTTTTACTTTATCTCTAATATAGTCTACACACGTGTAACACGTTTTATTTCATTATTCTTTCTGTAGTATTATTTGGAATTTTGGAACGATTAGGGACTTTATATAATTAATTATATACATATGTTCTATGAATTAAATTAAAAAGTATCTAATTAATAACAGATAACAAATTTTATATTTAATTACATCTTTGTTGATATTGTTAGGATTATTATTAGGGATTTTGGGACGTATGTTTCGTTTGAATTTTTGATGTCAGTTTAAATTCGATTCGTTCGTGCTTATGTTTTTTAAATAATTAAAGATTTTATAAAATATCCTTAACTACTTTTTAGGATAATTCGTCATTATTCTCTCGTTAGATGTTTATTAAAATATATACATTTCAAGCCTTTTACATTTTGCAAATTAGTATCATTCTGATTGGTCCGTATAGATAAGATTGTAAATCCTAATCAATGACAGTTCATCAGTATCTACTTTTCAAATTATTTATAAGACAGAGACTTAAAGAGAGAGAGGCTTAAAATTTAAAAAACATTTAATTCAAAATACAGTTCCGTAAATTTTAAGATCGTTCCGTAATTTACAGATCTTTAAAATTTATAAAAATTTCCTGTAAGACTTTAATTTGATTGGTTTTATTCTAATTGGTCTATTCCAATGAAAATGTTATTACTGATCAATCAGAATTTTACTTACTTCCCACTCACAATTTAGACATTTTTAAAATCATTTAGAAAAACTATATATAAATAGAAATACTATATAAATATTAAAGACTTGGGGGAATTTTTAACTCGTACTCGATATTAATAATCATTTCGTTGCATGTATCGATTCTAATAAGACACGCGGTATATTCGTGTTTAAAGGTAACGCGTAGTATATATATAATATCGCGTAGTAATCACGTGATGGCGCTGTTAAAAAAATCGGTAATGTGATACTTTTCTTCCGTTCTCTTTCTTTCATTCTCATTTTTTTTTCCTCCCTTTCTCACTTATTATACACAAACGCTTTTAATGAAACAGAAAATATTTCTTTTACGTAAAAATCACTTTTCTTTTTTTTTTTTTTTTTTTTTTTTGACAATTCAAAGTATAGTAGTTCGTTACGCGTGCATTGTTTTTCTCTCTCTTCTTTTCTATTTTTTCCTCTCTTTTTTTTTTTCTGTTTCGTTTTTCTGGATAGGTAGCGTAAATAACGGGGTGTAGGAAGTGGGGCTAAAGGGGAGGGAAGTGGTGTACTTTCGCGCGCCTTTGTGGGCCTTGTGATTCACTCAAGAACACCGTACTCAGCAGGCGCGCGTGTATATTTACCTGGTACGTTCTCAGTGCGTGACACGAAACTCGATATGAATTCTCTTTATATATATACACACATATGTATATACATATATGATGTGTGCGTAATATAATGTAATAGAATATATATAAATGTACAAAATGATATACATTATTTAAATAATACGTATGTTTTTAATTGTTACTTATTTTTCTTTCGTAACAAAGTTCAAATCTTTCGGCATTCCCGCCAGAGATAATTCCCGGCTAATTTCACGCGAGTCAAATAAGCGATATAAATCGTTTATTATTCTTCTCGGTGATTGGGTTCTAACCGAAAATTTTCAATACACATTCTTCCCATGTGCATTTGCATATGAAAGATTTTTTTTTTTTTTAAACTCTTGTTATATTGGTTTTGATTTATGGTCCTTTTTCGTACTTCTTTTCTTTCTCGTTTCTTTCATTGGTTGTAAGCGACGAAAAATATGTTGGAAGTATTAACTCGGACTCTGTTCTTCCGGCCATGAAAACGTGAGCAGCGTTACGACGAACGTGGAATAATTTTCTCGGTCACATTCTCTCTGTCTCTCTCTCGTATCTTCGGCGCATTGATTTAATTCACCGACCTTCGTCGTACATGCATATATACATATACATATATATATATATATATATATATATATATATATATATATATATATATATATATATATATATATAAACATGCTTACATATGTTTGTAAATGCGATTATTAAGAGAGATAATCACACGCATATACATAATGTAATAATGAAAATTATTTTTGATTGGTTATCTATAAATAATTAAAAAAAAAAAATATATATATATATGTATATATATGTATATGTATGACCGATTCTGTCGAATATCTCACTTATCGTATTTCTCATTATCGATCCAGATATAAATTAAATCCACTCGTGCCGAATATTCCGTGTATCTCACGTAAATAATATATATATATACTATATTCCCAGTGTCCATTATCGTACATATATACTTATTACATACATGTATAATGCGAAAGTACATACATAGCTTAGACGTTAGATTCAATTAACGTGCTGTTATTAAATTATGTATATATATTACACGTATATACTTCGTACATGCACACGTAATGTATACATAAACTTGTACATATATATATGAATGTACATTTTTCCATCTTTCGAGTTTATTTTATTTGTTGTTTATGTAGAAAATAAATTAAAGATTAGTAATGGAATTCACAAATTAATTGGAAGCTTTTAACACTAGATATACTACCATTTTCAGTATACCTATTTCTACCACACTAGTCAAAATGACTGGTGTATAGAAAAAAAATGCTTTTTGAGGCTTCCAGTCTTTATTTACTCTTAAAAAATAACACAAAATGTTTAATAATAATAATTTTAATAGATAAATGGATTTATAGATATTTTTAAATAACAAAACGTTTAATTAATTACAGAAATCAAATGTTACATGATGTAGAAATTTTGAATTAAAATGGCCCGGACTAGTCAAAATGACTGGTTTGGTATATCTAGTGTTAAATACGTAGGGATTAAATTCTGGTAGTGTCAGATGCATAATCAGAGAACAAGAAAAATATAAGTAAATTATTATTATATGTGCTGTATTTTTATATTCAATATGGAAGTCTAGGATAAGAAATTTTGGAAGATCTTTACAAGTTCATTGATCTTAAAACGTTTTACTCTTCGTTGAAAGTTAGATAGAGGAAAAGAAAGAAAAAGGTTGGTTGGGAGAGGGAGAACTGGCGCTTTGACTTATGTCACATTTGCATGAGAACGATACCTGCTGTTTATATTAACATGCATAATTTTTAAGCCAGTCATTATCGATACTCGTACTCTTGTGAAGTTAGTTAAAAATAAGTCAATACACAAATCATTTAAATTCATTTTCTATTTTTTTTGTTTTATATTTTTGTTTTTATTTTAATATACGCAACTATTAATTAAATTATACAATAAATTATTCGTCATTTTTAAATCTCTTTCATAGAAAATAAATTAGAGGTTAGATATAGAATTTATACAGATTACTTGGCAGTTTTCAAATTATGTTGAAAATCCTGATAGATATCGGCCTTAATTTTCTTTTTTTCTCGTAAATTAACCTAAAAAAAATAAAAGAAACACATACTCCAAAAAAAAAAATAAATCATAAAAGTATTATTATTATTATTATGATTATTAATTTATAATTCATAGGTCAAAAGTTATCGTCTAGGAACTTTGGATTAATCTCTCATATAAAAATTTACTATTGAAAATAAAAAAATAAAAGGCTTACATACTTATCTTTTTCACGTTTTGTCGATTACATAACGGTTTATAGGACTCTGTAAAAAAAAAAGGGGCAAATAAAAAGATAAAAAGACAATAATTCTTCAAAAGAGAGCAATACGCGCCTTTTAAATAGCCGTCGTGTGTTTCACGTTTGTTGTGTGTACACCGAACTCCAATATGTCGTCGTCGTCATCGTGTGGTGCCAGTGTTACGGGCATTTATTTTTGATCGGCGGTCGTTCAGTTGAATTCGAACAATGTAACAATATTGGCATCAAAGCTCTCACACGATATTATTACATATGTATGTATGTATGAATGTATTCATGTAACATGTTGCATACTGCATGAAACAATATAACGTCTGCTGTTAAAAAAGAGATCTTCATTTAATTTCACATTTTATTTTTTATTTCTAGTTACGATCCGTGAAATAAAATGCGACATTTTCTTTTTTTTTTTTGAAAGATCATAAATTTGTAATCGATCGGAATTAATTAGTTGATTTTTATGAAACAACGTTATCATTGATTAAATTTGTCTCACAGTTTATTAGAGTGACACGAGCGAAAGTTTTCGACCAATCATTTGTTTCCATTTATTTATACAAAATGGCGGATTATTTTTTCTTCTTTTTTTTCTTTTTTTTTTCTTTACGTAAAGTTTGTTCTTTTAAACATGGAATATAAGTGACGATTAAAATGGAAGACGTTGTAGGGTTTATTGTTGATTTTATTTTATTTTATTTTTTTTTTTTAAATATTTAGTTGATGTAAATATTGTAAATTATATTAATAAGATTTATGCGTAAGTTTTGCCATATCTTTCTTTTTTTGTTTCCTTATGTTTTCATTTCTCGTTTACTATGACTGGAATTTACAATTATAGTCATTTTCTTAAAATAATTTATTTCCCTTCGTCGAACTTGTTTCTTATTCGTACAGTTTGTTGTCCCGTACACGAAATGAAAAGAAATAAAAAGAAAAAAAATTATAAGCGATAAAACATTACGATCTTTTACTTGCGAATTATATATATATATATATATATATATGTACATATTCATGTTCTTGATAACATTATCATATTCTCATTAATTCAGTCGTGTCCTTCCTCGAACAGATTTTCTAGCAAAGAAACTAATCAAAGTCGTTCATTTTAAAGAGATTCTTTCTTTTGTTTTATCTTTTTTTAAATTTATTTTTTGTTATGCACACATAATATCAAATTATATAGTAAGTTTGTTAATTTAAGGAGTAAAAATTAGTGATAGGAATTGTATCATTGTTGGTAACATTAACTTACACATAGTGTTTTTCTTTTTATAAAACAAATTTTTTTTTAACTTCTAATTATTTCTAATATAAAAATACAATGGATGAATTTAAAAAAACAAAAGTAACAAAACCTTAGAAAAATTTCATCTACAGTTGTGTTATATTTTTGTTTAAATGACAAAAATATAATTAATTATAATATTAATTATATATATATAATAATATAATATAATATTATATGTATATTTATATTATTTATTATTATTATATTATAAATCAAATGAAGTAAAATTAGATCGTATTTTTGTATTCGTGTTTGTAATAAAACGTAACTTTAAAAAAATTAAATAAACAAATTTTTAATTAACGAAAATAAAAAAAAATAAATAAATGGAAGGAAAAATATGAAATTTGGAAAGTTTTACGATCGAATATATATATATATATATGGTTAATAAAAAATATCATTTTATATGATTAACATTAATTCCTCGAAAAAACGGAATAAACATTTGGACGTGGTCCGTTAAGAGGAAACGCGATCGTAAAAAGAGATAACGTTGAATATATAGTCTCGTTTAAAGGTACGTTAAAGCACGCATTATGCATATCACACACCATTGAAAATCGATATTGAGTTTTACATATCGAACGGCTCTTTTTCGAGCACGTGCAATCCCGGACACGCCCAAGTATGTAAACTATACCTGTATTCTCTCATGTAGGAAAGACTGATTATGACGAATATTCAAAAAGAACAACAAAATGGTAGAAACATTTTCAAAAAATGCCCAGAAAAAATTGCTAACCAATCAGGAGTTAGCATACTACGAATAAGTGGGGATAAACTAATGTACAACGTTAATCAAATGATCCAACTTTGATCCAATTTCTTTCTTTATTTTGTTTTTCTTTTTATAAATTGATATTGTAATTGAAAAAAATAATTTCTTTTTGAAATTTATGCAAATATCTTTGACTTATGGTTAAAGATAAACACATATATATTTTATTCGCATTAAGTTATCTCAAAGATAATAACTTCCTACAAGAAATCTCTCTGTCTCTCTCTCTCTCCCTTTCTATATTTATAAATACATATGTATAGACATATGCATGCATATACACCTTATCTACCAAACTTACAAACGATACGTATCATTTCGTAAACAAAAGCAGACACTATATAGGTCTACGGATGAGTAATACTTGAGTCATAGAAAGAGATAGAGATAAATGAAAGAGGTTAGGGGAAAGATGTAGTCTACAATTACATTAATCCAAAGTCTCATTCTCTCTCGTTTTCACTCTTTTTTTATTATTATCATTATCAATAGAACATAAGAAAATAAGTAAAACTATGTAAATTATTTGAAAATATTCTTCAGATAGATCAAAACAAAAATTGATATCATAAAATTCTTCCCTTTCATCCCTTTGAAATGTATTTTTCTTTTTCCCCATTTCCCTATGCTAGTTATTTTTTATTTTATTTTTCGGTTAACAAACATGAAAACGTATCTCGAGGAAAGAAGAAACGACTCTTCCGTGAACAAGTCTCTCCTAAGAAAGGAGCTTCGACTACGACCTTGAAGCACCCTCTTACGCGTTAAACGCGATAATAGGATTCTGCTGGAAGGGGTGGTAGTGGGGGATGATGATAATGGTGGTAGTAGTAGTATTAGTATTAGTATTTGTAGTTAGTAATAGTAATAGTGTGTGCGAGTTCGACGTTAAATGAAAATAGGCATCGGTGGCTAGTATATTCCTTCACCCCTCTCTCTCTCTCTCTCTCTTTCTCTCTCTCTCTCTTGCTGTCTTAAGCAGGAGTGTGAGAAAAGGATAAAGATAGATAGATAGATAAATAGATAAAGTGAGATAGAAAATAAGAGAGAGGGTGGGTGGAAATATCGAGGCGCGGTAGTGCTAGCTTCAGCCTGGGGGAAGCAAAAGCTTCTCTCTCACACACACACATACACATATATACACACGCTAGTACACATATACATGTTCACCCTTCTCACCCCTGTACCGAGTCGTCGTCTATCGACCCACCACCACCCCCGGTGGCGAACCTTCCCTGAAGCTTCCACGTAACACTCACTCTCTCTCTCTCTCTTTCTCTCATTCTATCTCATTCTATCTCTCGTTTTTACTCATTCTGTTTCACTCTTTTTCTCTTTTCCTCTACAAAACCAGGAAAGCCTTCCGTTCGTTCGTTCGTCGATCTTCGTACAAACGGTCGTTTTTTACTCACCCTTCTTCTTTCACTCTTTGAGGTTAGAAACTAAATTTTTTTTCTTTCTTCCAAATTTTTTTCCATTTAATAAAAAATAAGGTAGATACGTGTCATGATTTATATTATCATTTAAAATAATTTTCGTCATTATTCTCTTTGACTTATTATTATTATTATTTTTTTTTCTATACATTTTAAATGAATTTGTTTTTGTTTTTTGAAAGGGTTAAGAGTTTTTTGGTCAATGATGAATATTTTTTTTTAGTTAGTTAGTTTTTAACAATTTTCTTTAAGAGTTTCTTGTTAATGAACTCGATATATATGTATATACATATATATAGAAAGAGAGAGAGGAAAAGAGCCAGAGACCGAACGTGCCCCGCCCACGTCGTTATAATGTTCCTCGTTGTTTCCTTACTTCTTCATTCATTCATTAAATCGAACTTATTTTACGTTTTTTTGTCCCTCCTTCTTCTTATCTAGTTTTTGCATAAATTTTGCAATAATATCGGTAAATAAAAAGTACGTTTACTTGCATATTTTGTCGTCCAAATATTATGTGTTACACACACACACACACACACACACACACACACACACACACACACACACACACACACACACACACACACACACACACACACACACACACACACACACACACACACACACACACACATGCGAATGAATATATTCTTTTTTTTTCTGCAATTTTACTAAAAATCCCTAAAAGTTCCAAGGTAATATAAAATACAAATTACTTTGTTTTTCTTTTTCCCCGCAGACTTTATCGTGAAGATTTAGTAACTACATGTTAGAGTGATTTAAAAAAAGAAAAGCAATTAATTATAAAAATTCATCCAGGAAGTTTCTGTTCGTTTCATACACAAATACTACGTTCACACATGTAAAAAAAAAAAAAAAAAAAAAAAGTGATTTGTTATTAATAGAAAACTTATTTTCCAAGTGGACGATTATGAGAATTATTAGAGTATTAAAATGGCTGCTTCCCCGTAATAGAAGCCATTTTAAAAATGGCGTCAAAAATGTCCTATAGTTATATTTTTATACATACGATAAACGATTAATGAAACACGTCTCTCTTTCTCGTCACCAAGATAGAAGACTCTTTAAACTTTTCAAAGAACGTAGTAGCGTTTGTTACGTATGTAAGCTTAAGGTGATATATAAAATGGAGTATATTAAAAATACCATATAAGAGAGGTGTTTAGAGTTAACCTACGTCATATGAATAACTGTGTGGGTAGCAATGGTAGCCATATTTAGAAGAAGAGAATAAGGCATGGAAGAAGAAAAAAAAAATTCGAATTAACCTTAAAAGAAAAAGACTAAGGAAGAGAATGATTAGATGGAAAAATAATTTTATTCTTTATAAATACAATGATAATGTCATACACACACGCACACACACACACACAATTTAAAGATAAATCTTTAATAATGATGTTGAAACATAAACAAAAAATATTACAGAAAAGTGAAATAACGGTGTATAAATTATAGGAAAAAGTTACGGAAAAAAACAAGGGATAGAAAATAATGATACGGACGTTAAAGGTTTCTAGATAATTTTTAAATATCAATTACTCTTACACAAGGACTAGTCTGTAGGTTAATTTTTTTTTATCTTCTTCTTCTTCTTCTTCTTCTTCTTTTTCGAATCGTCTGAACTATTATGAAGTTTCTAGGAATTTGTTGGTACACCAAGGAACTTTCAAGATCCATTGAGTGATTTTTTTTTAAATTGGCGATAAATAATAATAAAAAAAAAAAAAAGATGCGAATGAAAGGAAAAAAGGAAGAAGAATCGCGTATAGAGTGCGCGGGAATTTCAAACGTAATTTTCCGCGCCATTTACTAACTCATGGCCCATTTATATCTTCGAGATTCCGATAGCTCTCTTTTCGCGTTTATTAGAAGAGCCTAGAAGGTCGAGAAGCAGGCATTTCCTCTCGAATAATCTTTCTCGGTGGCGGCCACCGCCAAGCAAGCAAGCAAGCAGCAACCTGGTGACTCATCTCAGTCTCTCTTTCTTTCTCATTGCACTGTCTTCTTCCTCTCTCTTTCTCTCTTTCTCTCTTTTTTCCTTTACTTCATCTTGCCATGATGTGTCCCATATTTTTAAACCAATCTACTCTGTATGTCTCTCTTTATCTCTCTTTTCGATTATTTCAATTATTTAGGTATTTTAACACATTAATTATAACCTACAAATCATTTTCAATAAATTGAAAAATCTTCAGTGGCTCTCAATCTCTTGTTATTTTTATTTTTATATTGTTTTAGTGATTTCAATCATTTATACCAAAATTGGAATAAATGTTATTAGACTCTTAGATCTTACCTTGCATTTAAACACTGTGATTATAACTTATAAATTATTTCCAAATATGAACAAATTTTTCCTTCTTTTTATCTTGATCCAATAATTTAGATAATTTTCATTTTTCTAATTTCTTTTTCTCATTATTATTTTTCCCCATTCTTCAATTTTCCCCAGATCTTTTGGCATGCGCATAATCAATTTTTTTCCCCGTCTTCCATCCTTTCCTCTGCATTTGCATAAGTCATCACTTTCGTAACGATTTCTACCAAAGCCTTTTCAACCGACCATCGGAATTTTTATTTTCATATAGAAGTTGATTCATGGAAGTGTTTCCTTCTACAGGTTTTATTTTTTTTTTCTCTAGAAATTTCTTCTCAATTCTATCGACTTTTCCTTCCTATAATATTCCCCACTTCTTTCTATTCTTTTTTTCTTTTCACATTTTATCCTTAATTCAGAATAGGATATTCTTTAAATTTTACAACGATCAATTTTGTGTGTGTGTGTGTGTGTGTGTGTACTTTTAACCTGAATTATTAAGAAAACTATTTATAAAAATTAGTCATAGTATATTCATTTATTTTCTACAAAATTATTTAAATAAATGATTGTATAGAATTCTTTTCTATTTTTGGTTCACGGCGTTAACTCTCTTGACTTCTTTAAAAAATGTGTTCTTCGTAAGGAGAAACAGGGTCGAGGGTGGCTGTTGTACAAATGCAAAAACAGTACACGTGTATGTGCGTACGTAAGTAAGTATGTACATATACATATACATGTTTACATTGGTACGCGTACGTAAAGACAGACGCTGGCCGCTCGCCCGTTTTCATTCATGATTTCGCGAAAGTGAGAGAGTAAAAGAGAGAGAGAGAGAAAGAGAGAGAAAGAAAGAGAGAGAGAGAGAAAGAAAGAGAGAGAGAGAGAGAGATGCCGATAGTGGCGACGTGACGACGCCGACGTCGACTGACGCCGACTGACGACGCCATGACCTCTGACGCCTATCTATATGTGCCCTTCAAGATGCTTTTCATCCCTTAGTGTGAATATATTTTTTACTTAATTAATTCATTTTTTTTTTCAATAATTATTTATTATTTATCATTTTGTGATTAATAAATTATATTTTTTGAAAAAATATGGTCAATAGAAAAATTAAAATGGCTGAGATTTGGAATATATATTTAATTTCATTTATTTTTTGAATAAATATTCAATCACATAGAAAATAATTTTATAATATTATATATAAATTAAAATTATTTTAATAATATTGTTTATTAATTATGTGCGAAAGTAGATTAACATATTCGAACAAAATTTATTTGTAATATTTGTCATATAGTTGCTGAATTGACTTACGAAAAATCACGTGACGTGAAATTTGAAACGATTGGTCGGTCATCGTTACTTAGCAAAATGGCGTCGATTTAATAAGAATTTGAAATCTTAGCGAATTCACGATCGGTTATCACGTAATATTATCATCTAGAGCATGGATCAAAGCTATATAAAAGGAAGATGAAGTTTCATTTTATACGTTTAAAAGTCATAAGAGGAGAATGAGAATACACGTGATGTGAGATATTAAATCCGGTTTTTAGCGTGCACGCGACGCTCGTTAAGGAAACCTATTATTTTCTTCTACGAATGTATTTGTTGCATTTAGAAATTATAATAGAAAAGTAAGCTGTGTATGTATGATATTCTAGTTTTTTTTTTTGCAGAGAAAAATAAATAAATCTATTTGAAATATTTGTTCTTCATCTTTTTATTTGTTTTTTTGTTTGTTATTGTTGTTGAAAGAAGAATAAACCGAAAAAAAAGATTTAAAATGCAAACATTTATTTCTAAGAAATTCTAATTCCAAACGTGTTCTCTCCATTCGTGTGTGATGTAGTAGCAGCGTCAGATATAACTTAATATGCATATACATATTTGATTCACTTACTCGAGTAGTATGCTTGATCAGAGCTACGATAATTATACGACTAGCTTTTAATTTGATGTCGTTCTCTTTGAACAGAAGCGCCATCGTATCTACACGGTGTGCTGCGAATATTTTCTATGCGATTAGTTTTTTAAATGAAATTCATTCAACTCTATACGAATGTGTAACGCACACACACACACACACACATAAATTAATATTATTTTGAATCTATTCTACTATATTAGGTAGACCAAAAGGCTTTCAATTAATTTTTAATTTAACTTTGTTGCAATGTGTAAAAAAAAGTTCCTAGGATTGTAATCATAAAATTTGAAAAAAAAAGTTAGCCTAAAAATTTTGTTTAGCAACGTAAAAAAGTAATCGATGGTGAAAATAACTCGTGAACTTTATGTTGTAATTCACTTTGTTCACCGGATTGACGATCACGTGTTTACCGAGAACACTTCTCGCCCCCACACAAATAGAGCATGTTCTTGGAGTAAAATTTTACGCTATTTCTATAAATACGAGTGATTAACAAAAGTCAAACTCGCCAGTTTCCTTATCTTCATTCAGTTGAAGTTGAAAGGACGCGTGCCAACAAATTTTCAAAGAAATCTAATCCTGATCTTGCACTAAATGGTGGGTGGGTTAATGCCAAAACTTCTCATGTGATTTTAAAAGTCAATTATTCTTTTGGTAAAAAACTTTACAGGCTTATAGTTAGTTTTACAATTTGAACAAAAAATAATTAACGTAAAAAAAAAAACTAAAAAAGAATTTATATTTCAAACAACTCTAGGGATTTGTTCCCACCCTGTATTGAAAATGTGTCCTATAATTGTTGAATTTCAACCTGTTATATCTTTCTCTTCATTATTATTATATTATTATTATTTTGTTTTTATTTTAATAATTTATGTAGTTAGAGTCAAAAATAAATGACACCAAATTCGTTGGCAAGTGTCCAATGTTTTTTTTCCTTTTTTTTCTTTTTCTTTTTCTTTTTCTTTTCTTTCTTTATTTCTTTTTCTTCACGCGTCAACAAGGCTACTGGCATCGGGTCGCCATTGTGTTCAACTTCAAAGAAAGAAACTCTTATAAAAAGGGAGTCATTTTCCTCGAGTATAGCCACCCCTTTTTTAACACGATGACTACCGTAGTTGAGGTCACCACCCCAACCCAAACCTTCACCGCTACCACCACCGCTACCACCATCAACGGTTACTGCTATTCAATTTTATATTTGACTTTATTTCAAGCATTTAGAATATTCGGTTTGCTCATATTTCAGTCATATTGATAAAACAAAACAACATATTTATTTTTTTTTTTGCTTTATTACTGTATTATTCTTACTTAAAAGTAATAATAATTAATTTAAAATCGATTAGGAAAAATATGATATTCTTTTTTAATCGATAATACATCTATCCAAGATTTTGTATAGTTATTTTTTAAAGTACATTTATAAATAAATATAAATGGGATTGTAAAATGATCGTCGATAAAATAATTCGTTCTTTTAATTCAATAAAAAAAAAAATAAACAGTATATATAACAGTATATGTGCTTGTGAGTGTATGTTCAGGCCCATTAGCGACGTTTTATGGTGCGTATGAATAGAAGTCATAAATTCATCTATTAATTAAGATCAATCGGTTGCAAGTGTACTTGCTTGATAAGATAGAAAAAAAGAAAATAAATTAAATAAATTATTTCACACGCACAAACAAGGCCCTATTCATGAGTGTGCTAACACTCATGATGACAAAAAGTTCCACGTTATTTATTCTGTTGTATTTTGCATAAGGCTTTGCAAAATGTCGAAATGGGCCTAAGAACAATTTTTAATTGTATTATTATATTTGTAGTAAAGTAATGTTTTGCGTGTACAAATATAGGTACTGGTGAATCGGGCAAATCCACGTTCATCAAACAGATGAGAATTATTCACGGTTCCGGTTATTCGGACGAAGATAAGAGAGGATTTATCAAGCTTGTTTACCAAAACATATTCATGGCGATGCAGTCGATGATCCGGGCGATGGAACTACTCAAGATCGAATATGGCGACTCATCGAATATAGTTAGTATATCTGACAATAGATTAACTTAATTTCAACGTTTATTTTATTCCACAATTAAATTTATAATATTTCATTCTTTATATTATATATTTATTATTATATATAATTATAATATATATATACTATTATATATAATATTATTATAATAACAGTTTGTCACATTAATTTTTTAGCACAGTGGGTGAGCCAAATCCGTAGATAAGCGTTTTTAAATCAATTACTCTATTTCAAAAATGTTTAAGATAATTCTTTCACATTCTACAAATTCCTCAGACTTTAGTTTTACTATATAAACAAATGTATATAGTTTCCAAATTATTCTTGAAAGAAAAGAGGGTATAAATGATTTCTTAAAATTATTATAATCAACTTTTGAGTCATCTTTCTATACTTACAGATATTTTATAAATCGAATTGTTAAATGTCATATGTATGTTATTATTTTCGTCTATTTTCATCTAACATTATTTTCTTTTATCCAGGAAAAAGCGGAACTCGTGAGAGCAGTCGACTTTGAAACGGTCACGACATTCGAAAGTCCATACGTCGAAGCGATCAAGGACTTATGGAATGACAGCGGAATTCAAGAGTGTTATGATCGCAGACGAGAGTATCAACTAACAGACTCTGCTAAGTAGTGGGTATCTTTGTTTTTTTTTTTATATATATATATATAATTATATATGAAAAAAAGAAAACAATAGTAGCAAGAAAAAAAAATCATCGTCCTCGACTATTCTTCCACCTTATTTCCTATTTTATTTTTTTCCTTTTCTTTCACTTTCTCTCTCTCTCTCTCTCTCTTTCTTTTTAATCTCTTTTTTCTTTTTCTTCTTTTCTCCCTCTCCTTTTTCTCTTTCTATTTCTTTTTCTCTTTTATTCTCACTTTAGTCTATTTGAATCAAATTTGAATCTTGGACGGAAATCGTGAATATTAATCAAAAAAAAAAAAAAAAGAAAGGAACGATTATGACAATTTAATTAAAATAAAATAAAAAGAGGGAGAAGAAAATAAGGAAGGGAATGAAAGAGAAAATATCGTGATTACTTTTATAAAATAATAAGATGAAGATTAAAAAAAAAAAAACTATGAAGTAAAATGATGTCTCACTCGGTCGGTAACTATTACCACCCGAACACACATTTCTTCGATCGTAATAATTCATTACATTTAAACGATCTTCTAGATCACTTTTATATATCCTTTTATTTTATTGTTATAATCTAAAATTTAATAATAATAATAATAATAACAATATCAATTATTATTATTTCCAAACGATAATAATTACCGACTAATCCTTTTCTATTGTATACGTGATAGCATTACACGTACACATTCATACTCTTACGTGCTTGTCGTGGACACACACGCCATTAACTTGTGGCGGCAGAAATGAGAATTAATCCTGATCATTATCCTTTCTCTCTCTCTCTCTCTCTCTCTCTCTCTCTGTCTTTCTTTCTTTCCCTCTCTGTCTGTTTGTTTCTCTCTTTTACTCTCCCACTCGTGCGATTTAAGCGGACGTTTTGCAGGTTAATTATCAGAAGTGTATCTCTTTTGTCGACAAAACAAGAAAGAAAGATAAGAAAAATAAAGAAATCATTTCCTTGTTAATTTTCATCTTTATTTTTCTCATAGGCATTTACCAAGAAATATATGTCTCGTTATAAAAAATGTATATTATACACCATATATACATACATAAAAAAAGGTCCTTAAAATTTGTGCAATTTCTCTCTCTCTCTCTTTTTTTCTTCCTCTTTCTCATACACACACACACACACACATACATACATACATACATAGGACATACTATCTCTATCTCTGTCTATCTGTTTCGATCGATCGTCCCGTCGCACAGCACCAATAATAATCTCATCTATAAATCTATCTATCTATCTATCTATCTTTTTTTCTCTAAAATCTTATTTTTCATTTTTTCTTCTTCGACACTCTAATTTTATTTTTTTGTAATTTCTTTTATTTTTCTTTTTTTTTTTTCTTTCGGTTACAATTTATTTGTTTTCTTTCATTCCTATTGGACGACCGCTCCTCTCCACACGCATTAGGTATTGAGAACACGATGTTTCAGTTACCTAATGGAGATAGATCGAGTTGCGGCGCCATCATATCTCCCTACCGAACAAGACATTCTTCGTGTGAGAGTACCTACTACCGGTATAATTGAGTATCCTTTTGACTTGGAAGAGATCCGATTTAGGTATGTCTCTCGTTGTGCGACGAAAGGATGAAGCTGCCTGTGTGCCTGCCAACTACTACTTGCTGTCTTTTATTATTCTCTCTATTTCTCTCGCTCACACCAATCCCACCATCTCTCTCTCTCTCTCTCTCTCTTTTCCTCTATCTATCTATCTTTCTGCGTTTGCATTTATTTATCTGTCTCCCTTTCTCTTTCTATCTTATTTCTATTCTTTCTCTTTCTGTTTTTCCCCCACTACTTCTCTCTTTCTTTCTTTCTTTCTCTTTCTCTTCTCCTTTTCCTTTTGCATCTTTTTATCTGTCTATCTATCTTTCCATCTTTTTATCTTATTCCTATTCCTTTCTCTTTCTACTATCTCTTACTATTTCTCTCTTACTCTCTCTCTATTTGCATTGTGTCTGCATCCATTTTTGCAACTTTACTAATCGTGCAACTTCATACACAAACACCATGGGACTCGTAATTCGTTGAATAGTTCTGTCTGTTGTCTGTCTGTCTGTCTGTCTCTTTTCATTCTTTTTTTTTCCTCTTGGTTTATTACTCTCTCTTCTTCCCTTTTTCCTTCTACTTTTTTACTTTTCCTTTCCCCATTTATTGAAACCAACAAATTTTCCTCTTATCGTTTCAGTCCACTTCTGAGGGGTCAGTTTTTTTTTTCATTTTTTTTTTTTATAATTTGTATCTCTTTTTATTTATTTATTTTTACTTTCTTCAGGGATTCTCCAATCGAGTTTGAGATTTATTTCTCTCTCTCTCTTTTGTTGTTGTTGTCTTCTTCTTCTTTTACTCTTTTTACAGGACACATTTGAGAAAGGATTTAAACAACAACAAAAACAAAATTATATTATTGGATTGTTGTTATTTGTTGAGATTTATATATAATTTTTTCCCCTCTCTTTTTATTACTATCTATTATCATTTTTATTTTTATTGTTAATATTTATATATATATATACATATATATGTATATATTTATACATCATTTAAGTATATACCCTAATAGTACAAAATATTGAAAAATATTAAATATACATGTATTCAATTTTTTTTTAATATTTTGTGCTACTAGGGTATGTATTTATATATATGTATATTTGCATGGCATGCACTGTGTCAGACTGTTGCTTCGTTTGTTTTTACAGTTATCTTAGTGACCTAGAACGTATTGAAAAGCCTGATTTTCTTCCTACCGAGCAAGATATTCTTCGGGCTCGAGCTCCCACTACCGGCATTATAGAATATCCATTTGATCTGGACTCCATCATATTTAGGTACTAACGCAAATATATATTTACTTTTTTATTTTATTTTATCATATATATATAATTTTTGTTCTTTTTGTTTTATTTTGTATATTATTTTTCTTTTATTTTT
This sequence comes from Polistes dominula, assembly GCF_049000335.1. Classification (NCBI taxonomy): domain Eukaryota; kingdom Metazoa; phylum Arthropoda; class Insecta; order Hymenoptera; family Vespidae; genus Polistes; species Polistes dominula. The sequence continues at coordinate 3,957,964 of NW_028301040.1, forward strand.
TATTTTTATTTTTATTTTTATATGATCACAGTGACTATTTTGCAATATTTTTTTTAATCATCAATTTATCAATTTGAACATTTACAGTTTACATATAAATTTATTTTTTATCTTATACTACACATTTTTGTTGTCTTCTTTTTTGTTTATTTTTTTTTTTTTAATTTTGTATTTACACATATTTCGTACTCTCTTTTTTTGTTTTGTTTTTGTTAGAGGATATACACATTACACACGTTTTATCTTTGTTTTTATTTTTTACCGCGCATTGTTTACATTCACATTTATTTCTTTTATGGGCCAGTGATATTTATATTTCTTTTTTTTCATTTTTATATTTGAAGAATATTTTCTTTTTTTTTTTTTCTAATAATTTAAATAATTCATTTTAGTTTTTGTCTTTTTTTTTCTTTTCAAATTACTTTCCTTTCTTTTTCATCAATATTTTACAGCGAATGGAATAATAATAAATCCACAAAAGTAGGAGTTCCAATAAAATTAATAATACAGAAATAAAAAAAAAATGATAAAAAAACAAACAATATGTATATAGTAAGCGCTATAATATATACTCGCTCGCAATATGGCTGTTTTGTGTTGTGTGTTCGGTGTTTTTTCCTATTTTTTTTTTTCAAAATATACAGCAAGATCGTTGCTGCTTCGTTATGAATGTATTTACACAAATCAGCACGATTCACATAATTACGATTTCCTTTTTCTTTTTCTTTTTTTTTTATGCATTAATCTAATTTCTTGTATATAAGAAAAAAAGAAAGGAATAGGATCAAAAAATCGTTCTCTCTCTCTTTCTCTCTTGCACATTGCATAAATGTTATTTTATATGCATGAGTTAATTAAAAGAAATAAATAATTAATAATAAAAAAAAAAAACAAGTCCATGTTTTTCTTTTAACACTTTAAAACAAAAAAATAAAACATCACTGGCATGCTTATGCTTATCTATTCTAATTTATACTAATTTCTTTGCATAATGTATTTTTTTTCTGTATATTAATAAAAACGTGTCGATGTTTTAAATATTTTAATTATGGATGAATGAAAATTGTATACATGTACGTGATATAATTTTTTATTTAGAGTCGGTTAATACGAATTCTTTTTTTTTTTTGTTTTTTTTTAAATATTTTTTTTTATACATAAAAAAAATGCAATATAGTTGTTCCAAATATCGAAGAAAAAATTTTAATCCATTTAATATATTTTGCAGGATGGTAGATGTAGGCGGACAGAGATCGGAAAGAAGAAAATGGATTCATTGTTTTGAGAACGTCACTTCCATTATATTTTTAGTAGCTTTAAGTGAATACGATCAAATTTTATTCGAATCGGAAAACGAGGTAAAAAAGGAACACCCAATAAGTCAACTTTTTCTTTTTGTTTTTTTTTTTTTTTTTTTTTATAAGAACATTTTTATACAGACTAACATAATGTAATTATATTTTGTAATTATAATTAATTTAATTGAACGTATATTAATTATTGTATTTTTCTTCTTTTTTTTTTTTTTTAGAATCGAATGGAAGAAAGTAAAGCGCTTTTCAAAACGATTATAACATATCCCTGGTTTCAACATTCTTCCGTTATTTTGTTCCTAAATAAAAAAGATCTACTCGAGGAGAAAATAATGTATTCTCATCTGGTGGATTATTTTCCTGAATACGATGGTAAGTTACATTTCATTTATTTATTTAATATATCTATCAATCTATCTTTCTTTTCATTTCCTACAATTATTAGTTCAATTATCGTTGCAAAAAACTACACATCATATCAAAGATACAAAAATCTTTGATACGTCGATTATATTAGAAATACAGTAACCACGTCCTATATATTATTTATTTATTTTCATTTGGCAAGAAAAATGTTCAACGAGATTAGTCTACGTTTAAAAAGAATTTCTAGGAATAGTAAACGATGTATAGATGAGTGGACATTTGTCTAAAATAAGAACAATCAATTTTGTTCAATGATATATTCACTGAAATACGTATTACTAGGTACATAGTGCACAACAAATCATTTTATTAGACAATCAATAAGTTTTATGGTATAGGCCCAAAGCAACAAGATGTACCGGCCAGGGAATTCATCTTAAAGGTCTATCTCAATTCGAATCCTGATCCTGACCGCATGTGCTACTCTCACTTCACGTGTGCGACAGGTCTGTTTAAGTGCAACTTGTCACCTGGCCAAACAATTGTTTTGTAGCAAGTTTCTCGTAGAGCAATTTTTTCAATTGACCCAGTAATCGTAAAACGTGCAGTTATCATTAAAGCTTTCCCCCTTATTTGGTACAAAAGAATCTATATATACGTATATAAATATAAGATGCACATATCTATCTTCTGTATTAATAATATGTATCAAAATCTTTCACTCTATCTCTCTCTCTCTCTCTCTCTCTCTCCTCTGTCTTGATTTTTTCTTTTAATAACTAATATCTCTCTCTCATCCGTGATTTATAGTATTACGTAGAATTAATATACAGAATATCAAATGATTCCAATGATACATGTATTATTGAACCGGTATAAACAAAATTTATTATTGATCCGAACCATTTGTCCACAGTGAACGAAGAATTTTTCATTAGTACGATACAAACCTAAACAAGTACATATATATTTTTATTTTGGAAAATATCTATACATATATATATATATATTTTTTTTAAATTTTATTTATTATTTATAATATACAGGATGTTCTGTAAATGGTGGTACAAACAAGTATGGGTAATTCTATGTGAAAAATTAAGTCGACAATGTAGAATTAAATTTGAAAAATAAGTTTCAAACAAAAGTTTATACAAACCAATTTTATTTTACATTGTCAACTTATTTTTTCATATAGAATCATTTCCTGTTTTCTTGTATTTTCAGTTACAGAATCCCTTGTATATATATATATATATAAGTATTTATCATCTTTATGTAAGATATTTAGCTTATTACTGGTGCTTTCGAAAGGCTTCTTTGACGTATGCTGCAACTAATTAGATAAGCTGCCCTTGGAACACACATTTATATTGGATTTAAGCAAACTTAATTATTTGATTTAAATTCCTCCTCTATATTCCGTAATACTATCGTATTTAATTACTCTAGAATATTCACCAACACGTTTATACACCACCATCGTCATTGAGAACTTCTCTACGCATTTTACAGGATTCTTTTGTCTATTTTATACACACATATAACATTTGATAGCTCCTTTTTTTTTTTTTTTTTAAGAGAAATATTATTTATACGACTTCATTATTATATTTACAGCAAAAAGGTCTGTGGTATACAGACATATTAAATAATTTATCATTTATTTCAATTTGTTCTTCTTTTTTCACACAAATTTTATTATTCGCACTGGATAAAATTGTATTTAGGATACGATCTTGTGAAATTTAGTAAGAAAATAAAATTGAATTCACGAGTAATAATTATATTACTAATATTATTAATTCTACATATCTATAATGTTATCACTAACGAATTGAATCACCTTAATTAATTAACCATAAATCTTTTTGCTTTTCCAACCAATGTAGAAGTAATATCTCAGGCTATTTGCTTGCTGTAAATTTCACAGGCCCACAAAGAGATGCCATAGCTGCTAGAGAATTTATTCTAAGGATGTTTGTCGATCTAAATCCAGATAGTGAGAAGATTATTTATTCTCACTTCACATGTGCCACAGGTAGGAAACATTCAAAGTTGTTCAAACTAAATCTCTTTTTATATATATATACAGAGGATGTGTCCAAAGTTTTTTTTTTTTTCGAAAAAACTTAAGATACTCTGTATATACAATTGTATATCTTTTATACGTATGCCTCGTAATATTGCTTTTGGGAATGTTATGTGCTGTAGCGTGTATCTTGCCTGCATCCTTCTATCTCAGGTGTGTGTATAATTCTTTAATTATTAAGTTTTTATATTAACAAATGAATTTCTTTGCTTTTTTTTTTTTGAGAAAACTAATCTAGGAAATAATGTGATCAATTATAATTGCATGCTGCTTGTGATGATTGGGATCTCATTTATCAGATACGGAAAATATCAAGCTTGTGTTCTGTGCCGTAAAGGATACGATTATGCAGACTGCTCTTAAGGAATTTAATCTTGCCTAATTACGACCATATATGGACGAATTTTTTCAATTACGTTTTATTATATATATATATATACACATACGTACACATGATGTGTTATAGGTGATTTTTTGTCTACACACGTTAAAATTGCTTCTACTACTCAAAACATGCGTACACATTTTTTACATTATGTTTATCTTATTATCATGCGAACACATTAATATATTATAGATCCAAATAATAGATTGAACTTATGTATTAATTTTTTTTAAATGCTATAAGAATGCCAATTTCCATATTCCTTTTTCAATAAACATATAAAATTTGTTCTTTTAATGTTAAATACTCTATTTCTGGTTAAGGGTTATTTATTGCATGTATACAAACACAATAATATTTCTCATTATTTGTAACATTTCC